>NC_070578.1:34190854-34460538 GCF_027409825.1 Scomber japonicus
TGACCCAGGGCAATGCTAATTATCATTTGTAGTCAAGTTTCTGTCCAGTTAATTAACATATGTCCAATTTTCATTTTAGCTACCTGGTTTGGTTTGACTTCTCACTGCTAAATGCTCTGCTATGTTCTGCAGGTGGTTGCTAACTTTAGCTGTTAGGTGCTATGCATTTAGAGTACAGTCGGTTTATTGGAGCTTGTTTGCTGAAAACAGCTGCCTGCTACAGCTGGAAGTGATGTGGATGAGTTTGCAGTCTGGAAAACCTGAACAATGCGAAAAGAGGCAAAGATGTTCTGTTGAGCTGAAGGGAACTGCTGCAATGTAAAACATAGAACATCATTGGTGCAGTGCATAAATTAGGTCAAAAAAGGGGGAAGCCCATGAAAAGTTCCCAGAGCTCAAGATGTGGTGATTGTTTGGCTTATTTTTCTTAATAAAATGGTCATCATATGTGTATTAACTATTTTAATAACTGTTTTAGCAATAATATTATTTCAAATTTTGGCCCTGATGATTCTTCACAGTTATAGGAATGATTGGAAGATGAATATAGTTTATTGGAGAACATCTGTCTGCTCCACTTTACTTATTGATTTAATAACATAAAACAAATCCATTTAACAAAAATTGCAATTGCATGCAAGCATTAAGAGATCCTCAAGTTTAAGTCAACAATAAGTGGCTATTATTAAAGACTGCTCTGAATGAGTCATTAAATCAATTTCTGTACTTTTAGCTATAATTTTAATATCTTCAAATATGTGATCTGAAGCCAAGCATGAAATTACAAAATGTACCCATATTTTTTCTCAAGCTTCAGCATGTATCAGACCACATGTTAAAAAGAAAGAATACAGGAAGTTACATCTAATCTGTTTAAACTTTTCTGGAGGAGCTAAGGCAACCTAGACCCCCCATTGGATTGTCCCACCCACATTTTCAAAGCTATACACCCATGTTTATACCACCAAAGTTAAATCAAGTGATCTGCGGGCTAATGAAAGTCAGACAAATCCATTTTTCGGGAATCACACAAGAAATCAGATAGTTTAAGCTCTGAAAACACAACACTACCTTCAACTGATTTCCAATAACAAGAGAGACAACAGACAATATAGAGAGATTAAGAATGGGGGGGGTTAGCTGTCCTTTACAGAAAACATCCATCATCTCATAGCAAAGTCACCTTGAAGATGCCACACACACACACACACACCCACACACACACACACACACACACCCACACACACACACACACACACACACACACACACACACACACACACACACACACACACACACACACAATTATTCACCCTAATAAGTGACTGAGCCTCCCTGTCCTCCTGTTTCAGATGCCTGTTAACCTGTAACCTTCTGCAGCAGGAGAAACGTGCCCAAACAGGACATTTTATGAGCTGAAACTGTGCAGTCAGGTTGAGTTTACATAGCCGTGCAACTAACAGAAGAAATAGTCCTTGTGTAAATGAAACTGCAGACATAGTTGACTCACTAAGAATACATGTACTGTGGTACTGACAGAAAGAAATTCACAAAATCTCACGCACTGGAAAAAAGAAGAAGAAGAAGAAAAAAACCCTTCAAAGCATCACCTCTCTAGAGCTTCTGATTTATGTTGGCGGTTGAAAATGCTCAGACGTACCTTTCTGCCTCAAACATGGTTACACAGTTAGTCCAAAAAGAAAACAAACAAGTCCAGATGAGGGTTGATCCCTTTTGATAAAAATCTCCAAAGCAAAGGTGTCCCTTTTCAACCACCTGGCTACTGTCTGTTATCACGTCTAAGTGTGTGTGTGTGTGTGTGTGTGTGTGTAGGATCTGCGGTTAGTTAGTGAATAATATCACCAGGTGAGAGCAGATTGAATCATGGTGATATCACAATGTGAATGTACAGTATCAGTATAGATTATGTGTCCATGTGTAGAGCCTGAATGTGTGTGTGGGTGTGTGTGTGTGTGAGTGTGTGTGAGCTCTGTGTTGGTATGCGGCTTCTCTCCTCAGCTCCACATGCTTTTCCCTCCTGCTTGGAGGTTGGGTCTGTCTGCTGAGGGTGGAGGAGGGATGGGAGGGAAGGAGGGGGAGGAAGAGAGGGAGGGAAGGGGGACGGCAGGGGGGGTTGATCAGTGCAACATACCCCCGAGCTGAGGAGGTTGGTAAAAGAGGGGGGTCCTTGTCTCAATGGGCCGGAGAAGCCGAAAGGAAAAAGAGAGGAGGGGGTTGGAAATTGAAGAAAACCGCTGTAGAAACTATATGTGGTGTCATTAGTCATGTTGTCTGTGTGGTAGCACTCTAAATAAATATACTATCAAGACGGATAAAGGCTGATGATCATCTCAGTTTATAGCTTAAGACACATGGGTGGTAACTAATGAATGTTTTCATTATTGATTAATCTGTAAGTTGTTTTTTGGGTCATTGATTAATCTTTTAGGTTATAAAATGTCTGAAAATGGTGAAAAATTTGCATCATAATTTCCTCCAATAGTAAGTAAATTGTTCAAATGTCTTGTTTTGAACAACCAACAGTTAAAAACCCCAAAGATAATCCATTTACAAAGAGCAGAGAACAGAGGACAGAGGAAACGGTAAATCCTCACATTTTAAAGGCTGAAAACAGTGAACATTTTGGCAGATAAATGACAATTATTATTCAGCACTAGGCTATGACACTAATTTGAGATTACACAGTTCCGTTCTATGAGTTAAAGGGTTAGTTCACATAAAACAAACTAATACTTATTCAGAAGCTCTGTGATAGCCACCTCCAGCCAAAGTTTAATTGATTTGAATTTTTGGTGCTAACAGCATTGAAAATGGCCTGTATCTAGACATATGAACTACTTTAACAGATATTAGATGAAAACTGTTCAATGTGAGGTCTGTGGATGTGGAACCCTGTGGAAACTGTGTCTAGAAAAAGGTGTGGCTGAGGAATGTTTTGAATGCCATTTTTTATTGTGTGGGCAAAACAAATACAACTCCAGACAAATAAAATCTGGACAAATAAAATCAGAATTATATGCAAAGAGAGAGAATATACTTTTATGATTTGGGTGATTACAAATTAATTGACATAAAGAGGAAGGATAGAGTTAAAGTGTGAGAGTTTACTGCTCTAACCCAAATGCCAACAGCTCCTTTCTGGGTAAACATCCCACCTCTGTGTGGAAGAACCAGTTAGTTGATGCTAACAGGCTTGTGATGGAGCTAACCTCTAAATGGCCTGAGGATGTGGAGGGGGGGGGGGGGGGTCATCAGTCTGTGTCTGTTTTAAATTGTTAACCCACAGGGCGAATCCGCCCACCATACACACACCCACATGCATGGACCCACACACACACAAACACTTCCTCACATATACACAAACTTATCAACACATCTACACATGCACACTTCATGGCTCTGCAGCTTCTACCCCCTCCTCAAAAAGGTCTAATCCAGTCAACCTGCTTCTATTTGAATAAAAGCCTATTTTGCCAGCCATCCATCACATCATCCCTTGGGTTTTAAGCGCAAAGAGCATCAGATTTACACACCAAGCATGAACTGTATGTGTCAAGTTGTAGCAACACTGGCTAAGGCACTGTTTTTATATGAGGATCCCACGCATCCACTGCTAAGATATCAAATCCAGCTTATCAAAATAACCATTAGGCTCCGCTCTAACCTGTAGGCTAGGCATAAGATCTCCAAATTCCAGTGCAGTAGATTTCGGGGGCCAACAACATAATCGCTTATCAAGCAAAAATATGAAGAAAGTAGTACAGTTTGAAGTCTCTCAAATATGAGGATTGCTTTGTCTCTTTCATATTATCATAAATATAATATCTTAGATTTTTGTATTTTTGGGGAAGAAGAGGGAGTTTGATGACAGATTTGAAGGGCCATTTTCTCTATTTTTCCTGACAATCAATAATTTAATTTGAATAAATAAGATTAAAAACTGCAAGAAGGTATTTTTTATTAAAGCATTCCTTTCTTCACAGGTTTGATCCAGGCTGTCAGATATCAAGTGTTCGGAGCGAGCGAATGGCCCTGCTCACCTGCCCACCTGTCCAGATGTGGCTGTGGTTTGGCCTTTGTCTGCTGAGCCGCAGAAACAGACATATCAAGTACTTCAAGAGCACTTAGCTCCCCTCCACTTCCACAGCTGCCTCAGGGCTGGTGAATCAGTGCAAATCCATGAGGGCCAAAGGAATTAATCTCAACCACTGATTTTAATGTGGGTTGTTGTATTTTTTTTCTTCTTTTATCATCTTGCTTAGCTGAGCACGTAGAATCTTTATACACTTACATTCATTTGGACTTAAAACTAATCCCTGTAGCAGCTCTCTTACCAGACCCGGATCCCTGTTTTAAGCTTTTCGATGCCATCTCAAGGTGAGCTGGCACATTTTGCAGCTTCATCTGATAATAATGACGGCAGCACCGGGTTTAAATTGCACAGTGTGACAGCCAAGGTATGCGAGGGGCCTGTTACAACACGGACACTGGTTTTAAGGGTGCAAATAAACAGGTCACAGCATATCAGTGTCTGTAAGCAGAGACATGGATTATTTGTGGTCCCTGAGCTTCATAGAATAAATGCTGCTCGTGCTACTGAGGCTGAACTGTGAGATATTGTCTCATACTTGGATCATGGGAATAGTGAGTAAGGAACACTACTGCCCTCTTCTGGTAAGCTTGGATTTGAGGAAATGCACAGCCTATATGGTCACAGTATTTTTTTTCCTTTTTTCTAAGCAATTAATTCAGTTTGTTTTGAATGATCATTTGTCAACTTACGATAAACCATAACACCATATTTCCACTATCTAATGAAATTATAAACACTTATTCATCACGTAATAGCTATAGTATATCACCGCACTGTATTAAAGCAACTGAAAATATTCTTCAGTTTAAATAAGTCTGTTTAAACTATTCGTCACTTCTGAAGTTGTGTTTAAGTCTCGAAGACAACAATAAATTATATGCAAGGCATTTTAGAGGCTTAGATTGGCAGGAAATTAGCTGCTTTCTCACACAATTTACATTTGTTAGTACACACTGCTACACTGGCAGAGTTACAGAGGAGATTAATAAGCAGAGTTCAATTTTTGGCTCACCTACCAAAGGATGTCAACATAAATAGATTATCATCTCAGACACTGGCTTACACAGACACAGTGGATCAAGTTAGCAACTTGTCAATTCATCAACTCATCATTTCAACAGAGCTCAGACTTTGAAGTTTAATCAGCCTCTCTGTTCTCTAAATTCTATTTCATTTGTTAATTTGTGTTTTTTATTGACTAATTAATGAAATAAGATCCCACCGCAAGTTCTTAGGGACTTCAAATACGTAGTTTTTTGGTCAAACAGTCCAAAATAAAAATATATTTAATTGAAAAATGGTATTAAACAGAGAAAAGTAGAAAATGCTCACATTTGAGTAGTAAAAACCAGCAAATATTTCACGTTTTTTCTTGAGAAATGACAATCAGTTATCAAATTGTTATCAATTAACTTTCTGTAATTTTTTAATTGGATACTTCAAAATCTCCATCAGCAATCCACTCACCCGCTGGTGACATCATCATTGCGTGCAGCGTTCTTGTTCAGCACATCTCCGTCGCTCATGTATCCAGTGACCTCCATGGAGATCCCATCGAGGTCAATGTCGTCCCCGGATCGGTCCCCGAGGTCCACGCTGAGGGCTCCGCCCCTGCCAGCTAGCTGCCGTCGGAGGTGTCCGGGGTACAGGTAGCGCCCTCCCTGGCCACCAGCCACCCGGCTGCTGTAACTGTTCCCCAGAGATGGGGCGTCACCAGCTTGCAGACGCGGACTAGATTGACCCAGTCGCCATGACGAAAGGGAGGGGCGGGTAGAAGTGAGGCTGAGGATGCTTCGACTTCCTGCGCTGCTGTTGCTGCCAGCGCTGCTGCTGATGTCTGTGGTGACGCTGCCATCGAAGGTGGTTTCCAAGGTGCTGGATGGGCAGAGGAGAAGGAGACAGAGAGAGATGAGATTACAGAGTACACTGATAATGTGTGATATCAACGTAAACACATCACCAAAAAGCTAAAGACAAGACTGGAACCAGCTTCACTAAAACATTAATTGATAAGACTTTTAACATACTTTTAATACACAAAATACTATTTTCCTTCTATAACTCAAACTTTTCAATTACTATAAAAACTTCCTCCTGCTGGTGATTATCTGTCCTCTGAAAAAGAGATCTTGAACTCACTGGGAATTCCTGAATAAATAAAGTTTAATAAAATAATAATGATAATAATATTAAATGCAGTAATGAGAAAATATAATATCTACAATGTTGGCATGATGACTTGAAATCATAGCTACAGTTAAGACAAACTGAAACGGTCTAACAGTGGAGATCACACATTTGGATCAAAACCAAAACCAGAGAAGAACTGTTTCTTGGCTCAAGGCACCATCATTATTTAAGTGATTTCTGTTAAATATGTTGGATAAGAGATCCGTTGGTATGGCCTAAAAAAGGAAAACGGGGGATATCAAGCTTGCACCAGAGCCCACACTAAATGTGGACAGCTGGGTCAACACTAAGACGCGAGGCCAGAGCAGAGGTCAAAATTCTGTGGAAGGGAACGAGATTAGAGCTAAACCTGAATCAAAGACGACATGAAAGACATGCCCGGTGATCAAAGCCAAAGGTCCTTCAAAAGAGGGATGAGACAGCAACAAGAGCAAAAAGAGGTAATACCTGTAAACCTAGACGGACACAGTCTGCTGACCATGAGGCAGTTCAGTCAGTGACTCAAATCCGCAGCAGTTAGCCTGATTTAGCGTGTTTACCATTCAGCCGTAGCAGCCATTTTGGCGGCGCTAAACTTTGATGATCCCCAAACAGTAGAGTTTTGTTATCCATGGCTGACTTATGAACAAGTGCTGACTTGATAAGTTGAAAAAAATGTTGAAAAATAACTTTTAAAAGTTATTCTTTACTTTATTGATGTTAGATCTTTCTTTACCTGTGTGTGACCTGAGTTCCTCGCAGGCTGGACATGGTCTCCTCCAGATTCTGCCGCAGGTCTGCAATGTTTTTGACGGTCCGTAACCGCCTTGTCTCTGGGTCTTCACCTGAGTGAGACAAAAAATAAATAAAAAACCAAATAAGACATGACTCCTCTACTCCAAACAAAGATAGACTCTACTCCTGTGAGTGATCGCCCACCTGAAAGGTCCTCGATGGAGGTCTGGCTGGTCTTGGTGAAGGCAACGTCTCCACCTCTGCCTCCTGAGCCGGTCTCAGTGTTCCCTGTTCCCTCGCCGTCTGAGGATCTGAGAAAATAAATTGTGCGAGGGATCAAAGGGAGGAAATCATCGATTCTGAATTATTGTGCATTTAGCAGGAACTTAATATTCGGCAAATTGTCACGGAACAAGGATAACCCTGATTAAGAAGTAAATCTGCTGTGTTTCAAGTCTTGTGACCGGGGTCCGATATGAATGGCTGCTAAGCCCCAAATGCCAGTAAAGTTTGTCTTTGAAGGATAAATCAATACAGTTCACCCGCCTGCACTGGCTGGTAGCTTTTTGAGACGATGACGTTTGAATGCCTGGTTTATGTGCAGCCTTTGGTCTTTGCCTGATCCCAGACTTTGTCCTTGTTGACTACTGTACACTCTGTCTGAGTGTGAGCCAGTCAAAACCGCTGACTGCCTCTTACACTGCTCTGCAAACAAGTACAACATCTAAACTTCTTTTTTAAACTTCTGGTCAACCAACCAAACATTACCACAATTGTCCTGTGTGGTATATACTATTTCTGGAGGGATTATCTATTTTAAGTTCACCAGTTCTTGGCTGGTTTTGACAAAAGGCCATTTTAAAAATAAACTTTAACTTTAATTTACTGGCAAACATACTCTGTCTGACAGGTGGAGGTGGTATAATCCTAGTGGTAATGGTATCTGACAGGTATACAGCAAAAATAGGAAGTTTCTGGGTATTGAGGATGGGGGTGTTTTAGGGAGGTGGGCTGGTTAGCTACAGGTCAGGATGTACAGGGGGAGAAAGGGCAGCAGTGCAGGAAGCGTCAGGAGGCTAATGAGTGGCTGATAGAAAGAACTTTGTTGAGGGTGAGAGGAACCTCCTTCCTTATCACACTGGGACCAGGACAGAGGTCAGGGGCACACAACATCCACACATACTTGCTCAGATACATGAGCACACACATGCAGACAATACACACATACAAACACACTCGAACAAACACAGATGTGACATTCCTGGTTAACAGTTTACAGATGGGTTAGTTTTCGCAAAGTGATAAATTCAGATTTTATGTTTTCAGATGCTAACCAGAGAATCAAACATCAAACAAGTGGTGATGAGCTCATAAACTTTGACCTGTACAACCCTGGACACACAATACCAAGGTTACACACAAATGTATAGTTTTTTAAAAGGCTAAGATAGTCAAGGACAGTTTACCTATAGAACTGTTATCAGGTAATCTATATCACTAAACAAATATGCTCCTATAAGCAAATAATAGTCACTAACATTACCTATTCTGCAAAATTCATTTTTAACCTCCTTTTTTTAAAGGCATCACTGCAACAGGTCTTCACCTTTTAATGTATTAATGTACATAGACATGCAAACCTGAGCTTTATCTGTCTTTGTGCTGCATATTATTTATGTAGATCCTTATGTTCTGGGTGTATTTAGCAGCAGAAGTGTCTACATTATTTGCATAATCTTTTGTTTTTCTGTTTTCTTCTTCAGTATTTTTTCTTTTTCTCTTTTATTTTATAATTTAAGTTAACAAGAAACTCAACTATTTTCAGTTTTGGACAAGTTATATAACTAAGATAAGTCTTCAAAGCCTATTTAAAAACACAACATATTCAAAATAGCATGCATGTTTTAGCTGTGATTGCACTTCTTTCACATGATAAAACTCCACCCACACAGTCCTGACGAAGGAGGCTATCTCATATTTCAAGAGATAATTCTTATCACATAATAAACACATTTTTCCAGCTAATTTTTTTCACTAATGTTTAATCTAGTAGAGCAAAACTAAATATGAAAGTTTTCTAATGTTGTAACAGGTGTTCCCTCCCCAGCTTGTATGACCTCACCTGTACATGAAAGGTGCGACGGTGGCTGTGTTGGGGTGGCTGTGGTGCTGTTGAGTCTGAGGTAGCTGCACGCTGACCGTGTTGCTGGCTGTGCTCTGTGTAGTGCCTCCCCCTGCCACAGGGGCGGCGCTGCTCTTCCCCTCTGTGGAGGCCAGGCTGGAGGTTGAGCTGGAGTGTCTGCTGTCCCTGTCTCTGTCCAGGGGACCACGGTGCATAGAGAGACCCCCTCCTAACCGCATACTCCGAGGCCTCTCCCCCGCCTCCTTCGTCCCCACTGAGGAGGCTTTTCCCCCAACTCCCGGGGCTTTACCTCCTGGCTTTGGTATTCCGCTGTGTGCAGGGGTGGAACTCTCCTTTTTGGCCACTTTATTCCCCTTGGGAATGAAGCTGGCAATTTTAGAGGTCCTTTTGTTTGAGCTGTCTGTGTCTGCAGCAACAGGTGCTACTTCCTCCTTAGGTTCCTCCCCCCTGAGTTCTGCCCTGTCGGGGACGGAGATTCGTTTACCTGCCTCCTTCCCTTTCTCCTTCTCTTTCTCCTTCTCCTTCCCCTTGTCCTTTTCTTTCTCTGGGCCTTTGACAGAGCTCTTCTTGGTGGTCAGAGCTCTGCTGAAAGTGCGCTGGGCAATGCCCCTCAGGGCAATTTTGGGGCTGCTGGCTGTTGTGGCGACAGTAGTACCTGCTGAGGGAGCTGCTCCATTGGCGTTCCCATTGCTAGTCCCGTTCATTCCCGGCCGGACGTTGCCATCGTCGTCCTCCAGGGGGTCGGTGTTAGAGCCAGCCTCGGCTCTCTCCACCGCTACAAACTGCTTGGCTGGTGCAGCGCTTTCAGTCTGAGCCCCAACTCCATTGGAGGAGGCGGAAGATTTGGAGCCTCCTTTACTGTTGAAGAGTTTAAGTTTCTCCAGCATTGACTTCTGAGTGACAACCTTCGGAGGAGCTTCAGTCGTCGGGGCACCCTTACCGGCGGTGTCCTTCTCCTGCTTTACAGACTGCATGGCGGGTGTGGGGCTGCTGGTGGAGGAGGGAGATGGTGAGGAGGGGTGCTTGGAGCTCATTGACTTGCTCCTCCAGGGTTTGCCGTTGCTGTTTGGTTGGGGAATGGCTGTGGAAGAGGAGGATGATGACGACGAGGACGATGATGAAGGAATCAGGGCGGAGGTAGCGACAGGGATGCTGGTGGAGGAGTTGACGGTCACCGCAGATGACGGAGCATGCTCAGTCATCACCGAAGGCTGCGAGATCATGCCCTCTGAGGAATCTGCACCAGAAAAAGAGACATTTTATTAACCAATAAGATAGGAAGGTACGGATTAGGAGGAAGAGTCACGCAGAAGGAGGATCTGGGGGAGAGAAGAGAAACCAGATGCTGAGTCTTCTTTGACCCCACACAAAGTGGCCATATAAGGGCCTGGAGGTGGTCTGTTTTGATACAGCCAAATGTGCCATTACTTTCCTTAGAGCTAGCCACCAAAACTGTTAAAAACCCCTTAGCACTAACAATGAGAGGAGCCCATCACAAACTGTTTATAAAAACAATGAGGAGCAGGCTCAAGTGCTTTAAAGTCTTGCCAAGCAGGCTGAGTCAAGGAGCTGCACTGCTGTACTTATAAGGCTTGGACTTATATGGGCTGCTTTTGGTCAGCGTCCCTCTGCTTTACAAAGAAACATTGTCTGGTTACATCTGGTTACATGTGCTCAGACCCTCGTAAATTCATAAGCAAGGGGGAAAAACAATTTCACCTGGAGATGAACAAAGCAGAATGCCTCAAAAATTACAAGTGTTCATTGTGTAAACATGCTCCTCTAAACCACAGTTGCAGAAAAAAGAAAAAAAAAATTAATAAATGTTTTGGTAAATCTGCAACAAGTGACTCAGCAGCATCTCAACTTACCAAGAACTGAAGGAGCAAGAGAAAAAAAAAAGGTGAAATCCCTGGTGTAACTCACTGTCCTCAATGTGACAAATAAAGTATCCTGAGGGCTGCTGAGGTTGTTAAGTGTGTGTGTGTGCAATACTGAGCTACCAGCAGCAGAGAGTTCAGACCAGTAACATTTGAATATTCAAACACCAACGGCCAGTGAGTGAGAGGGGTCTGTGCAGGGAGCGCTGGGTGGAACGAATCATAACAGTTCTGTTTCAACGTACTCCTCGTCCTCTTACGCTGTACACATAAACAAACACACACTCAAGCATGCACACCCACTCACAGACTCATATTTTAAGTCACTGCTTCTATGTCGCACCTTCTCAGCAGTCACCTCGGACCAATAGGAGTGTTTTAATACATCACACTGCAAAAAATATTCATATTTTTTGCTAATTATGAAGTGCTTTATAAGACCAGGTGACATAGGTCATTTCAACCTTTCTCCAACTCCTTGAAACAAGTCAAAATAGTGTTTTTTCTTCATTTTTAAAAAAAAAATGAGACTATTATTGCTCAATAATCAACAAAAATGACCAAAGATCATTCTCTGTGATATTCTAATGGTGCACACTGAAAAACCATCATATAACTCACACAGTGCTCATTAAGTTATGAGGTATAATTTCCTCTAACTCACGCTATCAAGATTAATTCCATATTCATATGGTCTCATTAAGTCAGCATTAATGCAGAATATTAAACACTCGGCCCACTTGTTTACCCACTTTCTCATCTGTCTCTCCACTTTTATTTCATTTTTACAGTTCCTTTCATGCCCTAATTGGAAATAGGCACTCAACCCCCCCCCCCCCCCCCCCTCTCCGTTTAGCATTTAGCAAGAGCAGCCTGAAACAATGCAGCCATTAGGAAGTGATTAGGGCCCAATTAGCCGTGCTAGCAGTTAGCGATTGGGAAAGTGGGTCAGGTTGCTAATAGCTGCCTTCCTATTGGAGGCGATTGAATGAGAGGGGGACCTGCTGTGATTATGGAGCGGGCAGAGAGAAAAAGGGGACTGGGACTCCAGGTTTTGGGATGAGTGAAGCTTTGATATGGGCCAACAGGACGATGTGTGCTGTCCGTGAATGGGGTCAGCTGGGATTACGGGTCAGAAAGGGACAGAGGAAGAAAGGCAGGACATGGAGAGGCCCTGGACACTGGGACAGCTGCTGGTTTTCATGGCTGGACCCGGTGACCAGGACTGACACGCTCCAGTTAGGTTGCCAAGGGTGAGAGAGGGTGGTCAATCTTCAACACGCTGGGTCAAAAGTGACACTCGAGTGATGGACTTAGACTTTGTTGCTTCATAAACTCGCCTCCAGAGACGAAAGCGACTAAGATTTTAGTTTCCAGACAAGGTTCAACACCTCAAAAACATAAATAACACAAATCTGTCACAAATGACAGAAATCTAGACGTCACACTGAGGCTGTTTATACTTTACAGCTATTTTTAAATGGAATCTGCCAATTTTACATTTAATAAAGAGGCGACAAGGTGGATAAAAATATTTCACACTGAGAAAGTCATTTGAAAAGGTAGTATAAGTTCAGGAAGACATTTATTTGATGCAAAGAAACTCACAAGTTCTGACAACAACCTGCTAAAAAAAGTTTCTATGAAATATTTTGATTATAAATTGTCACAACAAATCAATCTAACTTTATTTATTAAAAAAACAGCTTTTCATTATCAGCACAAAATGGACTTGAGGAATCACTTTTCCTTCCAAAAATAAACAAAGAATAGTTTTAACTTGCTCTAAGAATGGGTCACTGACCTAATGACCCTGTGAAGCCTTGGGCCAAATCCTGAAATTAAACTCCTCATTGGCCCTCATTCACTACTCTGGTAGAGCTGTCTGCTTGAGGAAACATGCTGAAAGAATTTCACTGTTTACAACTCAACTGCTTAATTACAGCAGTCATTAGAGATTAAAATAAAGAGCTGAAAATGACAGTAGAGGAGTACCCAAAGGGAAAAAGGATTACAGACCACCATACCACTTCCTGTTTGCCATAAAACCATGTCTCTGTGTGTCTGGGGGTCGGTCCAGCTACCCCTACCCCTCTCCTCTCTCAGCTTTCTGATAACATCAAGGCATTTGGGGGGAAATCAGCCAAAGTGGACCCAAAGCTCTTTTCACGGATCGCCACACTCATGTGTCTCTGCGTGTGTTCCTGTGTGTTAATACCCATCTAAAACTGAGCAAAACCATGTAAATTCACACAAGTGTCAACACTCTTCTCTCTCCATGTGTGTGTGTGTGTGTGTGTGTACATGTCTGTGGGAAGGAGAGTGATGTTTGTTCTGCTCATAGCAACTTCAAACGTTTTTAACCCTCTACACAGCAGCAGCAGCAGGACGAGAGCAAACACACTCTTCAGAGCCCTGTGACCACACTGGCACACACGAAATAACAAGCAGTAAATGCATTAGAAGTAGCGTCGGCTGACACTGTTTAGACATCACAAGCCCCTCTACCCTTCTCATGGTCTCGCTGGTCACAAGACATTAAGCTAAACCCTCTCAGTCAGTCAGTGACCAAATTGCTGACCTGAAAATGCCCTACTTAAACACAAGTCACTCACATATAGCACGACTGAAAACATGTTTGTGCTTTAACATCCAAGGTGCAGAGAAGGTTTTTTAACACATGCTGCACAGAGAAAGCCTTGTGAGAAAAGTTTTTCCTAATTAGGGTGCTTAATTTTGTTTACTGCCCCCTTTATATATGTTAAGTTTATAAAATGAGCAAAAGTTACTGAATATAGACAGGCACACAGTTTGAAGCTGCAGGTGTTTGCTTACTCATCATGTTCTGATTTCAGGAGCCGTCTCTCTCTCTCTCTCTCCCTCTCTCTCTCTCTCTCTCTCTCTCTCTCTCTCTCTCTCTCCCTCTCCTCAGTCATTGTGCTCCCAAAAGTGAGAGGGACAGCCGGCTTTTGTGCGGAGAGTGAAACTTTTTAAAAGTTTCTCCACATGAATACACTCAAACAGTGACGCTACAGCTCATCAGAAGGCTATTCATTCTGCAAGGGCAACAGCCACAAACACACACACACACACACTTACACTTACACACACACACACACACACACGCAGAAATGCATGCGCAAAACAAAAGCGTGCACATACACAAACACACACAGACACAACCACAGGTGCCCACTGCGGTCTCTGTCTCTCTGCTCTGTGTCACTCGGGCTCTGTCACCTTGTGTTAACACGGAGCAGAGGAGAAGATTCAGGTCGGTTTCCTCACAGTGCAATGACGTGACTCCATTCTGGTGTCACTGCCATTGACACAGAGCAGATCTGGCCACACAATAGAAGCTGCAGGTGCCTCTCTAAACCATCTGAACCTGCAGCAACACGCAAAACATGCATGCATAATATAATGTGTTCTAGTCTTACTATGTTATAGAGAAGAAAACTTATAGTAATATCAGTAAGACATGGCCAGATGTATAATGTTGCCCAAAAATAAACAAAATATGACAATCCAAATTATTAATCAAATTCACTCCCAAAAGTGAAACTCAGCTTTCTGCAGCATCATCATAACGCATACATTTCTTCCAGCAGCAACAAATCAGTAAAACTAACTTCACTTGCTATCACACTTTCAACCGTTAAAAGCAAAGCTGAAGATATTTTATCTCTATCGCAACAACCTGCAACCTTAGATGGAGGTGATCTATAAGTGCAAGCTGACAAACCTCATAGGTGCTGCGGATTCCCAGGAGCAATATAAAAACAAGGAGAGGATGGATAAGAGAGGAGAGGAGAGGAGAGGAGATGTCCAAAACCATGGCCAACCATCCAGAGAGTGCATGGGGAGGCAGAGGTGGAAGGAGGAGGAGGAGGAGGAGGAGGAGGAGGAGAAGGAGAAGGGGGAGGAGTGTGATGCAGGGCTGTGATAAGGGGGAGGGGCTTGGCAGTATGTCAAAAAACATGGGTAGAGGCAGAGGAGGGGGTCAACTGAGATTCTCATTCTACCTGCTGCCAATCATATGGCCTTCTGCTCCCATATAAACACACACAGACACACACACACCTACACACACAAAGCTAAATGAATCCTCAGACCTTTGTAGAATATCATGTATTATATTAAATATTTTTTAGTTTCAGAGCAACCTAAAAACAATCACCTCAACTGACACTTAAACTACTTCTTACCACTCTTATTCTCACTACTACTAATGAAACTGGACCTCTGCATTAGTTACGGCAGACCACTGAAGTCGCTCTTGAACTAACTTTTTGGCATCCGCACTTTCATTCATGCTTCAACACCGTCAGTGGCTCATTCATGAGCTGCGTGTCTACCAGCTGACTAATAACATCCAGTCACATTCATACAGTCATACAGATGAGCCTTTATATCCTGACATTTCTCACTATCTATACTCTGCTGATACTTGAGTACCATCACTGTTTGCTGCTGCAGCCACTTCCACAACTCCTCACCTCCTTTTTGTATTTTATTTACTTTACTTTAAAGGATAAACTGACCTTTTTTAATGCCTGTCTTAAAACAATAGTGGTTGCCCATTCAGTAATATGGAAAGTGCACTGAAACAGGTTTTTCTTGCTTAATCATTCCTTCTTTTCATGCTGACCATTAAGAGATCCCTTCCTAATGTGCTTCCACCAGTGTAAGTGATAGGGGACAAAATGCACAGTCCTCATTCTGTATGAAAATGTATTCCAAAGTTTATCTGAAGATAATATTACACTTCAGCAGTCTGGGCTAGATTAATCAAATATAGATCTTACAAAGTTACTGCGGTTTTGGCACCACATTTACTTTTTTTCTTCCCTTGGACAGTGTTTCTGTAATGAGCTATGGTGGAGGGGACAGAAATGCAAATAGGTAATTTTGTACTAAAAAAGACTGCAGCTTTGGATGATATCCACCTGATTTGTCTAACCCAGATGGTTAAAGCCTTGTATTAGCTTCAGTTGAGTTTTTTTTAGATTTTGTCCTCCATCACCTGCATAAAAATGTCTAATTCCTTCATGTGTCCCTGACTGTAACATAGAAACTGACTATTCACTAATTAATACAAAGTAGGATGAAATGCAATATTTTGAAAGCATTTCTATGAAAATGAAAAGGCATTACCTCAAAGTCCTTGTTAGATTCTGATCCTGATACACACACACACACACACACACACACACGTGTTCATAAACACACACACACACACACACACACACACACATCCACTAAAAACCTCCCCATCTCCATTGGAGCAGCCCATCAGAATAAACACCCCATAGTGCTGCTCGCAGTGTTGGTCCTACTTAATTTGTCACTGTTTAGACACAGACAACAGACTCTCTCCTTCACTACCTCACACACACACACACACTCTCTCCCTCACACACACACACACACACACACACAGAAACACACACAGTGACACTTTTTCAGTCAGTCTCCCTCTCCTTCTCGCCCTGCCTCTCTCTATGGGCGGTCAGAATACTCTGTCTAATACAGGGTAATGAGTTTAGACTGTGAACACTAACACAGTCTATATAAAGCCTTGGCTCAGTGAGTGGTGACAGAAGCTATTTCAACACTGGTCTAACAAAATATACTGCCAAACACACTCACTTTGTATGCAGCATAACACTAACACTGGGTAGAACGAGTTAAACTGGGTCAGAGCATATTGGAATAAACGTGTGAATCCTTGAATTGACAACAATATCAAACAGAGGTAAAAAAAAAAAAAAAAAAAGTCAAATGCCTTCATACCCTAGTGGTCATTCATCCTGACTGAATTAAAATGTTATCTAATGTTGAAGTTGTTGTTATGTAGCCATTTAATATATTTAAAGCAGCAAAGTGGAGGACGAATTTAGGTGTCCTGTTTCCAAAATAAAAGTCCTGCTTGCTCTGCATAGACAATGATGTGACTCATAGTTGGAGCACGTCCAAGAAACTCTCCGGGTTCAATCATCAGTACATAAGATGAATAACTGTGTTAGAACATATCTGCTTCTTTCACTCAAAAGCAAAGCCTGTATAGATAAAAACTTACTACTACTACATCTCCCAAGATGCAGTTTAGTGAGAAACATCTGATCACAGAGCTTCACATTTACAGCCACTGCTTACGCTAAACCAGGGGTGTCAAACTCATTTTCGTTCAAGGGCCACATACAGCCAAATTTGATCTCAAATGGGCTGGAACAATAAAAAGATGGAAGGACGGAAGGAAGGAAGGAAGGAAAAGAAGACAGGAAGGAAAGTGGGCCGGATTGGATTCCTTGGCGGGCCGGTTCTGGCCCACGGGCCGCATGTTTGACATCCCTGCGCTAAACTGAAGCTAAAGATCATACTTTGTAGAAACCTGATAAAAAAAATTCAGCAGTTTAAATAAATTCCCGCTGCAGAGTAAGTATCGGATGCGCCAACATCTTCCTTAAATCGGCAGAGGCAGCTGAAGTTACTTTCTGGAGCCAAGGAAGAGCAACTAGAAGTCAGCACTCAGCTTCAAACCATAAACCAAGCCAGACATATTCTTGTAGTCATGGACTCAAACCTAAATTTGAACAGTCAGCCAACTATCACCTGAAGAATAAATGAATAATAAATAAAAAACAAATTTAAATGACTTTTGTCTCAGCGGGATTTTGAAGAAACTTTTCCATCAATTTAACTTCAGTGGACTTTTGAAACTTCTGCTGTTGGTTTATAAAGCATTGAATTGTCATCTGGGACAGGGTCTGCTTTCTGTCTCTAGAGTCAAAAACTAAAAAGGAGCGTCCAGTTTTTATGCTCCACATATCTGGAACAAACACACAGAAAACCACAAGTCTGCTGCAACCCAGTTCCTCTAAATCACAGCCAGCCAAAGACTTTCCTGTTTGCAGCTGACTTTTATTAAATCAAATCATTATTCATTTCTTACACTGCACTGTAACTTTTATTCTTATATTGTTTTTACTTTCTATTGTTTTAGCTCTCTAGTGACTGTTTTAATTAGATTTTAATATATTTTAATGTCTTTTAATGTTTTATGTAAAGCACCTTGAATTACTTTGTTGCTGTATAAGTGTGCTATATAAATAAGCTTGCCTTGAAAACATCTTGATTTCATGCTCATGTGTTTTTTGTTGTTTGTTTTTTTTTGTCTCTTCAAAGCACACAGTTGTTTCAGCGCAGCATGGCACGCTGAGGGCTATGGATTATTTCCTGGTTAAATTTAATACTTTCCCTTAGTCTCAACAGTCGCAACAGACCTAACTTCCCTTTTCAACTTTGAGAACAAAAAGCACCCAGGGGATTCATTAATCACCCAAAAATGATCATAAACAAAACCAACATCAACATGTTTATGAGCTGCAAGGTAATTTTAGAAATCACCATCACTCTCTCACATTAACTAAAACTTCTGCTTTTAAAAACTTCAACTTTAAACTTTTCAATTTTAAAGTTGACAAGGCATCTGCTGGACAATATTTGTGCATCCTCCACCGACATATGTGTGTGTGAGAGTGTGTGTGTGTGTGTGTGTGTCTGTGTGTTTGTGGTTGTACACACTCCCTTACCTTTGTTCAGGTGTGAGTTGCCTTTGGTCTTATCATTGAAGCCCTGGCTGCGTCTGTTCCCAGCAGCACTAACCGAGCCTCTTGGAGTGATGTCACTGCCAGCAGTGGACATCCTCGCTGTGAGGCCGGGAAGTCTGATGAAGTAGGGAAAAGAAAGTGAGAGAGAGAGAGAGAGAGAGAGAGAGAGAGAGAGAGAGAGAGAGAGAGAGAGAGAGAGAGAGGAGGAAGAAGTAAAGAAAAGAAGTAGAGAGGAAGAAAAAAAGGGGTCACAACCAGGCCAAAACATTTAGTTTGTCTGTAACAGTAAATAAAGTGAGAATAGCTGTAAATTCAACTTAAGGCATTTATCTCACACATTGCACAATTAGTTGATTAATCAGGCTGCAGGAAATTATAAAAGACATCTCTCACTATTTTCTGACAATTTTAAACAAAACAATTAACAAAACAAATCCAGCACATGAACCAATAAGCACAATAATGGTTAGTTTCAGCTCTACATGGAAGGAACACATCAAGTTCCTTCAATAGGAACAGGCACATGTCTAGTCTACAGATCTTTAACTATACAGGAGGGTTTGCCTCATCAGGAATAAGCAGGGAACATGCAGATAAAGGAGAGTGGCAGATTTAATAAGCATTTCATACACACAGGTCAAACCCACATGAATACACTTGACATGAAAAGGAATAATAAAAAGCAGATAATTGCATTGCTTCTCTGTTCTTTGTCTAAGCACGGTGTCATTTTGATAGATAAAGTGCTGCATAAATTAAATTATTAATATTCATGACCTGTCATAGCCTGCCGAAAATAATGAGCGCGTTATAAAGCATCACTTTGGCTTTGTTTAACCTGTTGTCAAGTTGAAGTTTGTGTGAGTCCAAGAATAGTCCATGTCCGTAACTCTGGAAATACTTTGATATCAAGTGTCTTACTGAACTCATAATATAAACTTCATTGTTTTACTCAAGAGAGTTTTTTTTGTTTTGTACTTTATTTTAGCTGCGAGGTCAAGCATACCTCAAATAATGACTACGCTAACCACACTCTTATACTGCCTCCTTGATCTCTGCAAGTCTTTTTTCATACTTTTGTAGCACTAACTATTTTAGATCCTTTTTACCGACAGTGAATGTTTCCCAAGATAAATGTTTATATCTGAGTAGTCTTCAGCCTAAACGTCTGTGGCTTGGATTAGAGTCTACATGTAGTTTAACAAAATGTAAACTCAGCTATTGTTTGCTTTTCCTGCAGCTCTGCTTTGGGCATCATCTCCCCATACACACCTACAGTAATCTAATGGAGACAGATGAGCTCACGGTGGTGTGGATGTATCTGAGCAAGGGGTTTGGAAAAGGCTGATGGAGTGCAGGTCCCGGGGGGGAACTGTGAGCTCAACGGGCCTCAGATTACAACATCCTGCTCCTTGACTTCACCGCATGAATAAGAAAGGATACGTTGGCTATTTGTATAAGCTTATGGGTGAATTTTATGACACCTTGTTTCCATATTTTAAGTCGTTCTCTTGCCTTTGGTGTGGTCTCTGAGCCGGGGCTGTAATCTAGCCAGACCGCAGCGCGCAGACAAGCTAATGAAATGCTAATTTATCAGTGGCGACAACATCATCATCCTGGGACTACCAGGCGGATGCTGATAAACAGATTACAGCTCTTTCTTTCAGCCCCTCTGTGCAATTTAAAAAAAACTCTCATTTCCAGCATGCCATTCACTTTGACTGACTATTATTTATCTAGCCAGTGCAAGGTAATAGGTTTTACCATATGATTTAGTCCAGAGTAAACCTAAGATCATTTGACTTTCAATTAGGGCAGGAGCAGAGTCAGTCAACTGCCTTCTTCCTTTCTTTGAAATGGCTATACTTTAAAGAAATGCTCAGTTTCATGGTAAGAGAAAAACTGCATGTATTTCATCAATTTACCACAACATGTCAAAACTCTACCTATGTTTCTTATTTTAGTCAAATAAACCCCAAAATTCCACACAAACACACACATACAAAAACAACATGAAAAATCTAATATGTCTGTCAAATGGATATCATATTGTAGAAACATTTTTTAAATGCTAGGGAGAGGTTTGAATTTGGTCCAGAGACGAGTTTTGGTATACTATTCCTTTAATTTGATTCTTTCACATTGCCTGCACCAGACCAGCAATTTTACTACTATGGAAGGGAAATAAAATTGATCGTTGAAGTCTGTCCGTATGAAAAGATGAGGTTTCATAGCAATGGTTGCAAAAAACAATCATTGCTATCCTTCATCTCTTTAACATCAATTAAAACATATATTCACTGTCTGATACACTTTTTGGTTGAGGCCTTTAAAAGAGATCATGATAGAAAAAAACGTAATTTGGATGGAGAGAGTACTAGGCGAATCCCAGCTCTTCACCTTGCAGTTACACATGCAGGCCAGCAGGTGGGGCTATTGCATTGTTTTGGAGAGCAGCTGGTGTGGGGCAGGTGCAATAGCGACAGAATCAGGGATGGGCAGCATGCAAAGCCACATCCTAAATCCAATTTCAAGGTGCATCATCACATAATACGACTAAGCATGCTAAAGAGGAGGCAAATGTGAATGCAAAAAAAAAAAAGAAAAAAAAAGACTCGAGAACATAAGAACCAATGCAGACAGGAGCTGGATTTGAACGACACATTGTCATATCATGGAGCACATTCCAGCCGCAGATTCTTTCTGTGTTAATTATTAATGTCATATTATATGTGGGGGGGGGGGGTGTGCTTGTCAAGAAAACCCACATACACACACACACACACACACACACACACACACACACACTTACTTAAGGGTTATCTAAAGGTCTTTCACAGCCCATTTAGCAGGCTTGCCAAATGAGGCGCGCTGCCAGACAGACAGAGCTGTCCGAAAATGGAGCCCTGGAGCTTTAGTCCCTATCTGTTCAACACTACCACTCATGCATATTAGATAGTGCTCGTAGTAGAGATTGCCCTTAATCATAGACAAAGAAACAACATGAGACTTATTACAGGACAAAAGAAATGTTATCCTCGATTAAGGGCAATGTCTACCTTCCTACTTCTGGGAAAGGGACGGGAGAGGAGAGGAGGTGTGTTTGGAGGAAAGAAAGGGAGGAGCAAGAAAACCAAAAAGGCAGAAGAAGCTGACCTAGAGGTCTTTTTCTGACCAAGGGAAAACTTGAGTAGTTTACTCTGAGACACATCCCTGGAGGAGAAGAAAAGGAGATATGGAAGAGGACAGAGACAGAGAGGTCAGGTTTACAGTTATAAATGACAAGAAGCATGAACAGGAAGATAGATATGACAAAATGATGGATTAGAACCGTAAAAAAAAAAAAAAAAACAAGAAAGAGAGGAATACAAATGCATCCATTCACCCAGTTTTAAGGTTACATTTCAAATATTTCCAGTTTTCACAGTTTGGGACCTCGAGCCTCACCTGGACTGCATCTCGGCCTGTGCTGCTTTCTGGGCTGTGAGGGCAGGAGTCCCATGCGGAGACTGGCTGAGGAGGGCCGGGGCGCTGCTCTGCTGGCTCAGGGGGGGGTGTGTGCTCTGGGACTGGGCCGCGGGTTGGAGACTGGGCTGGGAGTTCTGCCGCTGAGCCTGCTGCTGCTGCTGTTTGTAGCGGGACAAGCTGAAGAAGAGGCCGAGGATGGCTTTCAGATTGCCATTGCGGATCTCTGAAGGTCAGACAGACAATGTGGAAAGTAAAAAAAGGGAGAAAAGTGAATGAGGAGAAGAAGAGAAAGGTGGATAGATGAAGTTTGTGGAGAGATTTAGTCACTTCAACCATGCAAAATGAATGCTGAAACTACTTGCATGCTTCATAGGAGAGCACCATGACAGCACTTCTTTTTCTCTAGCTGTTATTGCTCTGACATCATTTTGTATTATTGTGAATGTTCTGGTACATTAGTTTTATGTGTGGTGTAATCAGCCCCTACGTGTATTAATGTGTACTGGCATTAATGTAGTGTGTCCTACCAAAAAGAGCTCGCCAATAAAAATGATTAGATTAAGTTGCCATTAATATTTTTTTTCTCCCTCAGTATAAAAGACATTTGTTTAGTAGCTAGACCTGGTCTGACCTGGCTTACAGTAAGTTCACTTCTACCTCTATTTTGTTTCAGTGAAAGCAAAGAAGTGCAGGAGTCCAACTTACCCTCTGCAGACAGACCCTGGATGTTGACTCCTTTGGCTGCCAGGAAACTGAGGCAGGCATCAATGTTCTCAATCTAGACAGAGAGATACAGACACAGCTGTAAGACACAGCAGCCTGCACATTTCCATTCACATTTGCATATTTGTATAATGTGAGGAAGCGTGCCGGTCTGCCTTTTGCACGCTTCTCCTGCGAGCGTAATGGCAAAAACTGAAAAGTGAAACATCTACAAGTCGATCTACGGAGAAAAAAAGTTGGCAGCACAACATGTCCTGTTACAACTTTCATAAAAAGAGATGCTGAACATTAACAATGACTGGTGAAAACGTTTGGAATATAGATCATATATCCTTTAACATTGATTTGATACTGTTTGGACAGATCCAAATGTGCTGTTGTGATGGGAAACTGAATCTGTTTATGTTCTGTGGATTATAAGCTTCCATATGAAATACTAGAAAACATAATTAACCTTTACATACTGTTCAGGGTCTAATTTGACCCAATTTTACATTTGAAAGCTGTACAAACACCCTATACACATATTGCTTTTAACCTAAATGTGACCCACAGTAAACAAAAATGAAATAAAAGGCATCACATGTTGTATTCTTCATATTCTATAAAATATTCTCCTGAACCATAAAATAGCTTAGTGTCTTTTTCCCCCTCATAAATAAATAAAATACACTCTGTTTGCTCTCTGACAGCTTCGTTAAGGATTAACCAAACATTTATTAATGACTGACAGGTCATTTATGAATTTATAAATGTGAATTAGTTTAGAGTCTAATCATTAGGCAGAAAAGGGTTAACACTTTATATTATGAGATTTGTCAGATAAGTGAGGTGATAAGGTTTCAACCAAATTTCATTTAAATCTGTTGACCAGTCTTTGAGATACCGAGCTATCAGATAAACATACAATTAAACATTTCTCACCAAAACCATAACCTCTTTGATGGACATAAAAATGAAGACAGAACAGTACATATATATATCAGTGTTTCCAAGTGGAAAAAGAAGACTTACAGACTGACTGACTGTTCATGTCGTGCTGTGCTCACATTGTAATACAGCCACATGGTGACATAGTCAAAACAGGATTCAAACCACGCAGACTTTCGTCAGCAGGGCAACAGAGGAGCAAAACCATCTATACGGACTCAGTTGCTATGACAGCAGGCTTGGCAACCTGAGCAGACTGCTGAGCTGTCACCGGACTGCGAGAGGATTTGATAGGCAGACAGGCTTTGTTTAGAGCCCATGTGACCCATTATACACCCGAGAATGCTGGCTGGGCCCACGTAATCACAAAGCAAACCACATAAAACAAGTCATCAAGCAACGTCACCCTACAGATGAATGATTGTGTGATCAAAGTTTACCAACTGTTGTTTTCGATGAGCAAACATGCCGAGCAGGTATAACACAAAAGGTATCAATATGGAAACAGCCGCTTGCTCTCTCATATTACATACAGAGGTAGACTATAATGTAGCACTCCAGGCACGGTGATTAAAAAAAGAATTGACGCTGGTACCGGCATTTAAAAGCATTTTACAGTACCCAAAAGGTTAAAGAGGTGTTCAATCTTCTTTGGCCTGACATTTATTACACGTGAGAGTAGATTTATAACACCCTGGGACTAATCTGCAACAATATACTCACAACAAACCCATTTTGGAAGTGCAACAGCTCAAATATAATCTCACAGCCAAGGGAGTACAGATATAGAGCAGTGATACTCCAAGTGGTTGCTAAACTAAAATACATATGAACTGTGTCCTTTGTAAATGAGGCCGTGTGTGTGTGTGGACTGCAACCGGGAGGGTCCTGCTTACTAAAGATTAATGATATGATTACACTTAATATGCACTGACTAAATATAGCTTGACCTACAGCACCCTCTGTATCCAGCTGTGAGGTGAGAAGCTCGAGTAAAAGCTCATTTACATCCACCATCTATAAAGCATGTTAAGATCTACTATTTATAGCTACTGTAAATAAAACTACTACCAGTGCACTACTAAATATTTAAATCCAAATCAAATAAACCAAAGTTACCTTATTAAATCCACTGTTCCACTACTGCTGTAGAGCTTTCCACATCCATATACTTAATTACATACTACTACCAGCTATATCAACTACTGTATTTGACTATATTACCTCCATTCCTTACACATCATGTATAGTTAAATCCTCTAGCAGTTCACTATTAGTTACACCACCTACCATACTACTTTCAGTTACAGCCACTACCATACTAGTATTAGATACATCCACCATAGTACTATTAATTACACCTATTACCAGTATGATATTAATTACATCCACTACTACACTGATAGTAGTTACACTCATAAGTATCTTACTATTAGTTACAGCCACTACTATCAGTTTAACCCACTGCCATATTATATCATTATTAGTTTCATTCACTATATTACTATTAATTACACCAGTTACCGTCATACTAATAATTACATCCACTACCACATTGCTAGTAGTTCAATCTTTAACTTTCTACTGACATTATTTCCATCCACAGTCACAAAATAGCTTCACCCATAACCTTAAATATTAGCAACACAAGCAATGTTACAAAATAACCTGCTACTGATTCATGCTACTAACCAGAACATCACTGATAATCACTAATATCTGTATTGATACCAGATTTAACAAGACCAAACCAGATCATTACTACCTCCATCTGATACCTGACTATTACTATTAGTATCACCTACTGAATTATAATGACTACTATCAATACTGTGCCACATAATGAATCAATCCACTATTGATTACTATACTCAATCCACTCCTGTTTTGAACCCTATATGAGCCATATACTGTTTACTCCTGTTCATTCTCTACAATCTATAACTAACACCTCTAGAAGCTCTCTCTCACCTGAGATATTTACATATTTAATATATTTTTACTGTAAATCCTTTCTTTTTTAATATCATTCCTATTTATGACTGTTATACACCACAAACCAACATACCAATAAACCTGATTCTGATTGTGACGTTAGTGTGTGAAGAGGCCGGTGGTCTTTAGGTCACTGAGTGAGTTGAAACAGCAGTATCCCCCCGCTGTCATTGCTTTGACCTTTGACCCCAGAGCAGCTGTTTGAAGGGCTGACATGTGCTGTCATTCGAGGTGACCCAGCAGAAAACCTTGGATCAGGAAGAATGCGGTCTATGGCTCACTCCGAATACCACAGACCCCTTAAAAATAAACCTCTCTTTGAAATACCCCCATAGTGTTTTTCTTTAATACCCCAGGCCTAAACTTCATCTGAGTGACTGCACCACACTCCCCCTACTGCCACAAATACTCTGCTATAGTTGAAGCTCAAATAGCAGCAGCCTGCAGAAAATACATTTCATTAAGATACCCCCGTCACAAATGCCAGGCCTGTCCCGCTGAGATGTGCCCTCGCCATGCCTCTCAGGGGGGTATAAATACTGAAACCTCTTGTTATTTAAAACCTGCAGGGACCAGAGCTCAGAAAAGAAAAGCCAGAGGGACATGAGTGAGTGAGTGCCTCTCCGCTACACTGACATCTTACTCCGTCTGTGTTTTAAACCAAAAGATCAATCACTTTATCTGTGATCTCTCTCTTACAAAAGCTTCCCTTGTGTTTTTATTATTTTTTTATTATTGTACATCACTCTTTAGTATATGATAAGTACAATTCACTGGTTACTGTACTTATTAAAGTTATAATTGTGTCTTTTATAGAGTGTCCTAATGGTCTAGAGGTTATCTGATGGGCCTATATTGGTCAGATTCATGAATTATTAGTAATCGTGTCAAAAATCAATCATAACATCTTAACCCTTAACTTAATTGAGAATTGATTAATCAATAAACATTAGTTGTAAGCTCATTGAATAGATGTAATTTTGTCTTTTACATAGTTACACAGGATTTGAAATGCTGTCCGTACGTATGTTAGTTTGGGTTTATGTAATATCTGATTTTTGACTTATCGATATTCGTATCCAAATGAATGTCTTAACCAACAATCATCAATTACCTGAGAATGGATTGATCAATCAATAATGACATACGGTTAATTGTGAGCTTACATTGTTCATCACATGTTAGCTGTCTTTAGAAATAATTACTTTTTATCACCAAACAACAAAATGAACCCAGAAACACAATGTGTATCACTAAGCTCTCTTCTGTAAGACAAGCAAAGGTCTTGGCTCATTACTCCTCTGTTCTCCACAAATGTAATGTTAACTGGTTTCTTAGGTAACCCACGTGGAGAGCAAATTACATTTTCTTTTTGGATGATATTTTTCTGTGATAATGAATTATAAGTGAAACGACAAAGTTCACGAATGACAAAGCTGACAAAGTTCCCAGGAAAAAGAGAAAGAAAGTTTCTGTTCAATATCTGTTCTGAAGAAAATACCTTGAAAAAAGAAGAGAAAAATCCATAAAGCCAACAGATTGGATGTTCAGCTCTGATGTTTCGATCTGTGTGGTCCTACCTGCCTGGATGTGTTTTTTTTTCTCTCTCTCTCAGTCCTGCAGTGTTACTTGCTCTGGCTGGCCTCACACCTCCATCCAGGCAACCGTCACCTCCTGCTCTGCTCCAGCTCCCGGCAGCAGCAGCAGCAGCACGGAGCCGGCCAGCCAACAACCCTCTGAACAAACACTTCCTCCCATCACAGAGCTGCTATTGTTGTGTGTGTGTGTGTGTGTGTGTGTGTGTGTGTGTGTTTGTATGTGTGTGTGTGCGTGAGAAAAAGAGAGAGAGAGAGAGAGAGAGACAAAGTGAGATAGAGCTAGAGAGAGAGAGAGAGAAGGAGGGAGGGTGTGTTAGTGAGCGAGAGCGTTATGTGTCTGAAGCAGGGCTGCACTGACAGGAGCTTTTGAAGACTGATACTGAGGCCGATATTTTTAAACCAAAGATGCAGAAAACAGATAGAAAATCATTTTATAATTATAAAATTGAGTTTCATGAGACATCACAAGGATTTAATGTTTTACCAAGGTGAAGAAACATCAGTCACAGCATAACGAACATGAAGAACAATGTCACAACTGAAACTACACTGATTGAAGTGAGGGTCTATTTAACTAAATAACATAAACCTGATTAATGTATTACTTAAAGTGTTAAACACAGGAAGGAAGGGAGGAAGCAAAGAAGGTAGGGAATAAGGAAGGAAGGAAGGAAAGGAGGGAGAAAGGAAGGAAGGAAAGGAAGGAAGGAAGGAAAGGAAGGAAAGAAGGACAGAGGAAATAAGGAAGGAAGGAAGGAAGGTAGGAAGGAGGGAGGGAGAAAGGAAAAGAGTAAGGGAGAAAGGAAGGAAGGAAGGAAGGAAGGACAGAGGAAAGAAGGAAGGGAGGAAGGAAAGGAAGGAAGTAGGGAAGGAAACAAGGAGGGAGAGTAAGGGAGAAAGGAAGGAAAGAAGGAAGGGAGGAAGGAAGGAAGGAAGGAAGGAAGGAAGGAAGGACAACAGGAGGGTTAACTTAAGCTGTGGGATTCACCTGCACCTTTAAATGACCCATTCTGATTTATTACAATGTGAATCCTCACTGAAGTCATTGCTGAGATTTGGGAACATGACGACACTGCAACAAGAAAATGAGCGGCAAAGGAGATTAGATATTAAACAAGTCAAACATTTGCCAGGATTACGTAAACCGATTTATTGGGAGGTAAAATTGAAAGTGAATGCAAACGTCAAAGTTGAACCGCAAGTTGGCCTGTGAACTGTGATAGTTTGGTTAATGATTGTCACTGTTTGCCTTTGTTTTCTCTACCAGAAGGTGTGACTGCTCTCATTTAATGGTCTGTCAGACTTCCTTTTAATGATGTCACCTTTTTCCCAGATCTCAGCTATTACTGTAAAAATAAGCCCTAAAAGTTCAAATAAAGCAGAATTACCCTTTAAATTGTGATATTTCCTCTGCTGGACTGATCAGACAGAAACGTTCCTCACACTGTCAATACACAGCATGATTCTCCTTCATAAAACCACATTATTAGCCGGATATGTTGCAACAACCATCTGTTGGCTTCGTCTGATAAAAGCAGCTTCATCGCCAAAAGCTCTCTCTGTCATTTGACTTTCTGACTGTTGGGTCTTGTGCAGTCTGGTCATGTAACACGACTGTGAGACAACGTTATGTGCTGGATGTGTATGTGTGTGTGTGCGTGTGTGTATATATCTGTTTACACATACTTTCACTCTCTCAGGAGGTTTTCACAGATTATAGCTACCAGTTCACCTGCACCTCAATAATTCTCTTTCTTGGCTGAAAAATGTGAGCGGAGGTTTCAACGGCTCAGAGAAGTGCTGGTTTTCACTTCCTATTGATAAAATATGATGCACCAGCCGCAATGATACTCGCACCATGATGCAAACAGGTCAACCTCAGGCAGCATATTCTGTCTTATCTGCCTCTGGAGACATTTTTACAGACTTCCTGTTGTCTGTCTTTATTCAAATGCGTAACTAGATGTCAGTGTTACAGTGCTATGCCCTTTAATTTATTATGATTCTTAGTTATCCCATTTTAAGAATTACAACGATAATATAAAATATTTAAAGGATCCCCTTGTCTTGTCAGAAACTGTAATTCAGTTATTTTTAGGGCTGTCAAACGATTAATTTTTTTAATCAAGATTAATTGCAGAATTTCCATAGTTAATCGCGATTAATCGCATTTTGAATTGCATGTTTAAAATCCTGTTATTTTACATTTCAAGGCAGTTTTAAGCCTATAATGTAAAGCATTTCTTACCAGAGTGTCTTAACTGGGAATCAATCACGGCTCTGCTGCGACTCCCACACTCCAAAATGGTACTTTGGTGGAGCTGAGGCTCGCTTGGCTGCACCTGGGTGTTTAGCGTGGAGGTAACTCAAACTCGACGTACTCCGGTGGTAGTTAAACTCCGTTTGACACTGGTTGCATTTTACTTTTGACTTGTCAACTGAACCGTCTCGAAGTTTTTTAAAGTTAAACAAGCCGTTCAAAAGTCCAGTAGCTCTCTTACTTTCCATCAGCGCGGTAGGTTTACTGCAGGAGGTCATTTCAAAGCATAGCGCTACAGCTAGAGGAGCCGTCTATGGGTGAGTAGAAGGGACAAAAAGGCTTGCAAAATTAAAATGTGATTAAAAAAAAATTAACGCATTATGGATTGCATTAATCTAATCGCGACTAACGCGTTAAAGCTGACACCTAGTTATTTTTAAGTTTTACACTGTCCAAATTCTTAACAGGAAAAACCAGTATATTCTATTTATTTATTTTTTAAAACACTTTTTTGTCTTTGCTTGTTTACAGGATGCAAGTTTCTCCGCATGTTTACAAGGCTGAGGTTTCTAGACTTGAATAGCTTCTATCATTTACAAACGCTTGTATCATATCCTCAGAGAATGGACTAAATAAAAAAAATTTAAAAAATCACAGCAGATGACAAACTTATGTAACAAATGAGAACAGTGCGTCTCTGTGTGTATATACAAGGGGGTGGACAAAATAACATGACAACTTATCTTAGTCTAGCTTCAGATAGCGGCTTGTGGTGTGTTATTTTGTCAGCCTGTTTATTTGTTGCTCTTGGCTGTAGAAGACAAACACCTTTCAAGGCCAATAAAAGTTTGTGTCATTTGATTGCTCCATATTTGTATTTCTGTATCATTCCTTTGAAATTGTCCCTGCCCAAAGGAATAACTCTGTGTAGCACCACGCCTCTGTATGATAGAGATACTTTTTTTTTACATTATAGCTTCTGTCTCAACCAAACTGTACTCTGTTTGTACTCCTTCAATAACTTTGCTCTTGATGATTTTGCACATCGTTATACTTCTACTTTACCTCAATGCATTTTAACAACTTTAACAACTTTTGCACACTTCTAATATATACAGTACATTATTCTGTCTTTATATTTTATTACATGTATAGTGCATGCTAGGATTTTTTAGCTATTCAATTGCATTACGTTGTTGCTTCTATTGGTATATATGTCTCTCTTCTAGTGTTAGTATGTATATTGTCTTTATATTTACAGTTCCTATGCAATGCCTGGATAACCTGCTGCTGTAATACAATAATGCAAATACACACATACTCACATGGGATCAAACAAGTCCGTCAGTCCATCTGCCTGTTTACCATATGATCACCTGAGCTCTGACCAGCTGATATACTTCTGCTCTCTCTCTCTCTCCTTCACCAACACACACACACACACACACACACACACACACACACAGAAAGTACCGCTCCCTTTGATCAAACATTAACCATCTTGTTGAATGATTAATAAAACATATTTTGCTTCTTGTCCCGCCTCAAAATACTTCAAATGTACCAGCGTCAAACCAGCAACTCTTTACACCCACCGGTCTGAATCTGTGATCTTCACTGAACTGAATCGTGACAGAGTAAAAAACTACAAAGAGTCAAATTGACCGTGTACACACACGTTAAATACCGGGTGTGTCGTGAACAGCTAAAAGCTCTGTGGTGGTTTTGAGTGACAACGCACCTGAAGGTGAAACACAGTTTGAAGGATAAAGAAAAACTCTTTTTTGTAAGGCTAGTTCAAAACAAACAGGTTCAGAGGGAAGCAGAGCCTGACATGACAAGGAGTTTAACATTCTCCAAAAGTTGATGACGTTTCCTTTCCCTGCTTTTCATCAAGTCCGTTAAACACCTGGTCCTGCTGGTTTCTACCTGTGTGGCTTTTCTGTCAGTCACCTCTTTCCTTCTCGCTCTCATGACAGCGGAGATACGGAAGAGAGGACAAACCAGTACAGCAAACAGACCATTAAAAATACATCTAATACTTCAAAACAAGAGTGCATTCAAGAAACAACATCCTGAATAAGACAGGACAGAAACCATCATTGTATTTTAATTACAGTGACAATAAAGGTATCTTATCTTATCTTGAATGAACCGCATGCTTTATCTTAATTTATGATTTGTAAAAGGTTATTTATACATATTGTGACAGCCCTACCTAGGCTGCTTAGACTGCCATGGGTTCCTCTGACGTAATGGGTTGTGTTTTTCTGAGGTGATCAGCTGATTACATCAACCTGGATAAAGGTGCCAGTGAACGCCTGTCAGTCTCTCTCTTCCCCCGCCAGCGTCCGCACCTTTTTGGTTTCTTTGGCGTTTCAATATTTCTACTTCACACCACTCCTCCTTATATGATCCATACACCCACACTTACATGACTGATACCACTGACATACACACCTCATACCTGCATTACTTTAGTTTGTGTTACTTTATTTAAATAAATATATTTTTCTATCGATCATGCACTGCGTCTCTCCCGCTCTGTCATCTCCTTCGGGCCGGGTTTATGTGTATATAAAGTGTCCAAAGTCTCATCTGCTGAGAGATAAACATCAATAAAATCACTCTCTGGTGGATTAATCAGGCCTTGATGATGAACATCTTAAGAAAACTTACTTTAAAGGCTTGGTTCAAAAACATCATTTCTCACTTATACTAAATAGATGTTGCCATGGAGAAGATGTGGGTTTCTAATCTAATCTAGAGGACGCGTTTTCACTTAACCTTCCTGTTGTCCTCCCGGGTCAAATTGACCCTGTCTGTTTTGACTGTTTCTTCCTTTCGTCTGTCCTTCCTTCTTTTCTCCCTACCTTTTTTCCTCTGTCCTTCTTTCCTTCCTTCCTTCCTCCCTCCCTCCTTTCCTTCCTTCTTCCGTCCTTCCTTCCTTCCTCCCTCCCTCCCTCCTTTCCTTCCTTCTTCCTCCTCCCTTCCATCCTCCTTTCCTTCCTTCCTTTCTTCCTCCTTTTCTTCCTTCTTCCTCCCTTCCTTCCTTCCTTCCTTCCTCCTTTCCTTCCTTCTTCCTCCCTTCCTTCCTTGACTCGAGGACAACAAGAGGGTTAAACTGCTTTCTATCAAATGAATCATCCCTTTAAATTCTGCTGAATCTCCAAAAATGGATCCAAAGTATCTGAGTAAGTAAAGCATCCCAGTACCAGATTTCAATTGCATAAAAAAGGGTGAATGATATGTTAACCTGACATTACAAAAATCTTGATTGGCCTTGTTTTCTACAGGTGAACTCTGGTTAATCTCATAAGATGTAGAGCAACAGAAAACATGTATTGTTGTTTTTTCTAATGTACTTCACCGATGTCACCAATAAATCAAGAGGTGTCTCTTTTAACATGTGATGCTTGGATGAGTGTGTGTGTAGTTTGTTCATGTGTGTGGCATCCTGTGTGGTTTTAGCAGCTCAGTGTCGAATCAACACCCTCGCTCCGGACTGAACCAACACACACATAGACACACACACACACTGGGTGGCAAAGAAACGACCCGATGATGGGGGTCCTTTTTTAACGAGGATGTGACAGTTGTAAAAACAGCCTCTCGCTTCGGGTCTGGATAGCCGAGCATGCTAATCAGTTAGTGTGAGCGTGAGGTGAGAGTGCTACAGTTGCTTCTACTGACGGAGCTTATTTCCATGTTTATTCGTTTAGAGACGGAGGTTAAGTCAAGTGGTGGTAATTGGCAGCAGCTTTTGAAGCATTGGGGAGTTTGAAAAGCTGCGTCTCCACAGCAATGAAATCGAGTGCAGCAGTAATAGTGGGCTCTTATACCCCTCTACCACAGCTGCCAACTAAACTCTCAGGACCTGTGTGTGTGTTCGTATGTGTGTGTGTGTGTGTGTATATGTGTGTTTGTTTTGACAGTACTACAACACACAAAGCAGACATTTGCATAATGACTGAGGTTGCACCTGCCCTTAGTACTGCTTGAATGCTTCAGATTTTGCTTTAAAGCTGACAAACCTACTGAGATTATATTCAGCGATCCAAAAATATACACACACACACACACACACACACAATGCCACACACAGCAACATCTAAGCTTATCCATGCAAAATAAAAGCTGATTTTGACAGCCGCTATCCAATAAACAATATCACATTGCTTGAGTGAACACCATAAAAATACTTTTTTCCCCTCCCTCATGACTGACACACACCGTCTATGAACACACAGGCCACAACCGCAGGCATATGACAACATATATTTGGAACCACTTGATTTCTCTCAGAAGTATCCTACAATCATCTTGTCTAAAAAAAAAAAAAAGCTGCTGTGTTTGCCGTTTGCTGATGACAGTGGGGCTGTATGTTGGGGTCTCTACTCAGGGCACACACCATGTTGATAACAGCAGAACAAAACCACAGAGACGCCCCCCACACCACCGAGACCAAAGAGTGCATAACGCTCAATTACAGGCGGCTGGAGGGGGCGTAATCAGAGCTAATGGGAAAGGATTCATTTATAGTGAGTGGGGCAGTGTAGTAGAGAGGAGGATGAGCCATTTTAAAGTTTAACATGAGTTTTTATATGAATTACAGTGGTGAAAAAATCATATTCAGACTAGAGCTGACAGACAGAAAATGAATCTGCAACTAGTTTAATTATTTAATACTCATTTTCGTCTTATTTTAAAGTAGTAATGGACAAAATCTGCTGTTTTTCAGCTTCTATAATGTAATGATTTAATGCTTTTGGAATGGTCATTTTTGCCATTTTGTAAAATTTTATAAACCAAATGATTATTGATTAATTGGGAAAACCATCATCTGGTTCATTGATAATTACTTAAATGATTTAAAAGCTTTGTCTTTAGCTTTTTACTGGAATATAAAGGCATTTGTGACCCAGCCAAAGGGAACAAAATGCTACCATCCAAACAACTGGAAGCTGCCAAATTGATGCTGCTGGTGTTAAAGGGTTGATTATACTAATTAATAAAAGTCTGGCAAGTAACATTTACTACTATACAACTTTATTATCCACCAAAGTTGATAGACTGTCTTTATTACCCCAAGATATTATCAAATCAGCACAAAAACTTGGCAGACGACAGTAACAGACAACCATCCAACCATGAAAACAGCATTTAAAAAACTGTAAGAAGAAAGAATTAGGAGATATCCTCATGTGTAGAGTATCGTAATATGGGTCCATGTGAGTATGTGTATTTGCAATGAAGAAAAAGGATTTCAGGGATCAGCTGTGCCTCCAGCGCCTCTTCAGTTGTTAACTACGGGTGTGTGTATGTCTCTCTGGTGCTTTGAGAGGCTTCAGTAGTCTGGCTGGTGGCCAAAAATAGCCCCCTCAGCTGGCACACTGGCCCAATTTACGACCCTTCACATTCAGCGGAGGGCAGCCCAGCCTCGGGACTGTCGACTCATTTCCCACAGAGGACACAAAACTGTGGATACACTGAAATCCCACCAGCGGCGTCACAAAAGGAAATCCCACTTGCATATCTGCTAAATGCCACTGTAGACACACACACACAAAAATAAAAGAACTGGCTGAAAACATGTTTATTGTCATCAGTGCTGCCTGCTGCCTGCTTTCTTTGCTGAGGATGGGAGGGATGTCTTCTCCTCCTAGTGTAACAAGATGAGACAAAACCGACCCCAAAAACAGAAGCTTGTGATGCTTTCAACTGAGCGCCAACTGCCAGAAGTCTGGGCCAGAGGTTTCACGGACGGCAGCCCGCAAGACCACAAAAGTAAAAATAAATGGACTAAACATTCCCATCTTCAACTGTTCACTAGTGACTTTTGTACCACAGCTCCCAGTGAGGGAGTCAGTGACATGACACATCAAAGAGGTGTGTTACTTCACACACACACACACACACACACAAACAAACAAACAGGTAATTTTCACAGTGTTCTGCCAAAACAAACCTAAGGTCACTTACCATCTGAGAACGGCTCTTGGGACAGCCATTGATATCACCAATCTTCTCATTGGCTGGATAGAGACAGAAAGAGGAGGCAGAGACAGAGAGAATAGAGGAGAGAATAAAAACTCTATTAAAGGCGTGTTTTTGTTAAACGTAATCCTCTCTCTTATTTCCAGTGGAGATGCCCGTGTGTGTCCCAGACAGTTTCTGGCTGAGTGAGGAGAGCAGAGGTGTTCATGCCGGTGACTCTGACCCCCACCCTCCCACCCCTCCCGCTGAGACATGAAACACTATCTAGTCACAGCAAATGGGAATGGGGCTGCTAGGGGCCCGACCCAGATGGGAGTGTTGTGCCTCTACTCAAATGGGGCGTGTATGTGTGTGTGTGTGTGTGTGTGTGTGTTTGGTGGCAGGGATTCCTTCCGTCCATTAAAGGCCCAGCCCACAGCAGCTGAGACAAGGTCATCAGCTCACAGCTGACAACTGTGCCCTGCATCATGAGGTGTGACGGGGCCCACAATGCAGCTCCATCTCAGGACCCATGTACTGTACCACCTACCCTGTGGGAAAATACTCCTCTACCAGTCAGGTGAATATATACAGCTAGTGTCTAGTTACACTCAAGATCAGTGGTTCACAAACCTTTCGGATTACTATGACCCCTAATCACAGGTTGCATTGGTCTAACAATTGTAATCAGTTCAACCATGACATGATTTAACTTTCTCTGATTTGATCTAATAATATTATTAAAAGGTGTGAAGAGTAAAGGAAAATGTTTTAATTTTTGTTTTTTATTTTATAACCAAATGCGGCAGAGAAATCACTGGGACTTTGCAACAGCAGAAACATTTAACTAAGTTACTGATGGTGATGGTGATTGAAGAGTAATTATTCTAAAAAAAATGCCTAAAAATCTGAATATATGGATAAAAACTTGACAAATAGATTTAATTTAAGAGGGTTAGGGTTAGAGCCTAGACAAATGAGTTAACCCATTTAGTGATTATTTAATTTCCTGTGCTGCCACCTATGGTTTGTGCACCTCTTAGAAAGTTGCACTCTGTGGACATCAGTGGCCACACAAGACAGCTACTGTGATTTACTGGAATTTGGCAGCTTCCAGTTGTTTGGATGATACTGAAACTCTAAACAGCACAAGTGTTACCAAAGACAAACCAATCTCCAGACACTCTGCGTGGTTGTCTGTGGATAAATCAACACAGCTTACAAACCAGCAGTCAGACTGTATAATTGCTAGATACTTTGAGAAATGCATCCCATGGCTGCAAGTTGAGTACAAAGCAATATATCTTAAAAAATAGAGATTTGGCTGAGCTTCACTGGACACATTATCCTCAGGGTTGCTTCAGGAACAGTTTATAAGAACTTGGTGATGACCTAGATCCACAGGATGCCCCAATTTCAGAATCCTGACCTTGAGTCTAAGTTGTTCAAATAACTAAACAGGTTGTTCCGACAGCAGCAGGCTGCTCCGGTTTCATCGGTATTGTGTGGTGTGAGGTTTCCCTCGTGGACAAGGGGCAGCAGACAGAAAGGCAGGGCAGAACAGGTGAACGCAGACAGCTCGGCTGAATGTTGTTTTAATTTGAGAGCAGAGCAGCAGTGATCAGCTGTTGGGGTGTATATATTGTATGTAGGGCTCGATGTTGTGAGAAGACAAAAGGCATTAGATGACTGGGGTGAGGCATTTTTCGACCGTAGCAACAGGAGCACAGGAAAATTTAAGGACACTCAAGTAAAGTAAAATAAATGTTTATCACAATTTTGTCTCAAGGGCCTTTAAAATCTGCACAGCATACAACATCCTCTGTCCTTTGACCCTCAATCTGAATAAGGAAAACTAGGAATAGCATGAGAGGAGAGATCCCTCTTCCAGGATGGACAGATATGCAATAGATGTCTGTAAAGAATAGACCAGAATAAAGTGAATAACCTGCTAGAATCTTCCAGGGAGGGGACTTATTTAGGGTCCATAAAGTAAGAGTATACTGTTTTATGGTCCAGGAATGATGAGGCACAGCACAGGTGCCGAACTGGACATTGATGACTGGCCAAACACAAGCCATGTGACTTCTATTACTTGTGTAGCATCAGAATTAAGTTTTGCGATGGGAAACAACATTAAACGAAAGTTATGTAGCCGTCTTCCCAACTAGAGCTACAGAAAACACAACCTAAAGACATATTAAAGCACAAATAGAACCACAATATGCTTTATAGATCATTGCCTAATCCTTTTCTAACACACATGTAAATATCACTACAGCAAAACAGCATATTACCCCAAAAAACACCACAATGAGTCTGTGTTTGCTACTCTCAAACCAAGCTGTCTCTTTTTAATAAATTAGTAGCGAAATCTGGGACGATTTGGTCAGGAAAAGCCCCTCTTGTGTTCTACAACAACACAACGAGACACCGAACACTCCCATAGCACCTTAACCAGTTGTGCAGGATCGACTGTAGCTGTAGTTATATAACCCCCCCCCCCCCCCCCGGAAGAATCAGCATTACCAAAGCAGCTATCATGGAGTCAGTATAGGATATGTCTTATGAGAAGAAGCCCTTCAAAACACATGATGTAAATAAATGTCACATACAGGGTATAAATTTCCCCTGCGATGCCCGCAAGACTGATCTAACTCTGAAATAAGAATCACATGCACACCGTTATCAGAACAGTGAGACTCTTCTCTGTGCAGGATGAAGAAGCTGCACGGAGGATAGGAAGTATAAAATCTGGGTCAGAGGCATGAGGAAAGAGCTGGGAGTGTACAGTACAGTCAGTGACGTGCTGAGTCACCGGTCAGCTGGTGTCAGGCCCGCTGCAGCCTCGAGGCCCGTCGGCAGATTGAAATGACAGGCTGGGAACGGACAGATGAAATGACAAGACTGATGATGATGATACAGACGGGGGGTGAGGGTCAAAAACACAGAGAAGGGGAAAAACCCGCTCTCCCAAGCCTATGCCAGGTCCAACATCCCCAACAGCAGTTCAGTCATGTGAAGTAATTGCACATTTTAGCCTAAAGAATGATAATTTCTACATGATTCAGCAATTTTAAACTCTATAAAAGACCAAAGTGTTTGTCATTAGCCCCTGAAAAGTTGATTGGTGTGTTTTCATTCAAATGTCTGTACCAATAATTAAGTGCCTGTAACTTGTAATTATGATAAACACAGATCTTTAATGTAACTGGACATTCACAATATTCCATTAATCAATGAATGACAGATGACAGACAATCTCTTTTAGCATCAGTACACTCTTTTTAAGCTTCTTAGATTATTATTTTGAGGTCTTACATACTATTTTAGGTTGTTCTCCTGTCTTAAATTACCTTAAAGTGCATATTTCTATTAATTGATCACTTTTTTTAAGAATTAGTCAAGTGATTCATTCTACAGAAGTTCAAATTATCTCAAACGTCAGATCTCTTTAAGTTATCCTTTATTGCTGTGTGAGATAAGAAAGCTTCTTTTTTGGGCCAGCCATCCTGATTCTAGTCCTGAGGTTAACTCAGTACACTCTTTCAAAGCTCCTTAGATATTTTATTTTATTTATTTTAAGATCAAACATAGTATTTTATGTTGCTGTCCCGTCTTGAGTTAGTTTAAAGTACTTTAAAGTACTACATTTTTTTCTGTTAGTTGATGACTTTTTGTAAGAATTACTCGAGTGATTCATTCTACAGAAGTTCAAATTATCTCAAACATCAGATCTGTTGAAGTTATTGCTTAGTGAGATAAGAAAATGTTGTGTCTCATCCTGGTTTTAGCCCTGAGGTTAATTCAGGATAAGCGAACCTGAAAAAGGTGGATTTGAATCTCTAAGACAGTTTGTCCTGCACTCTACCTCCACTAAAAAAATGAACTCTGCGTGATTTGTACTTAAACGACTTTAATACATCACATAATAGAGATGAATGCTTCTATTCTGAACTCTTGCGAAAGAAAACTTGGTTATTTGAATTTTGTGGGAAAATATCACAGAAACAAAAAGGTTGTTGTGTCTGGTAAAGGTCAGTCATGTGTTTAACATTTGTATCAGGAAATCACATGTAACAAGACTCAGCTTCCTTTTAACAGATTTTGGGAATCAAACGTGTGTTTTGCTTACCTACGACCTGTATGATCTCGGCCAGCAGAACTCCGTCTGTGACGTCTGTTTGCAGGTCCTTGATGAGACGCTTGTGTCCTGACTTGGCAAGGTAGTGGTTGGCCCAGTCCGTGTAGATCTGCAGTCAGACACACAAACACAACCACAGAGCTCAGTTATGAGCCAACAAAAATAAAATCCAAACCCAAAAAAGGGGCAACCCCGTCAGGTTGTCCACGTGTTTCCAACTCCATAAACACTTGAAAACTACAAAAGGTATAAATGGTTGAAACAAATTTACGACTCTAATAAAATAACAACATGGTTGAATGAGAGCAGAGTAGCCCTCTTTCTTTTGTTGGGGCTCCGATCTGGCATATATCCGCGTGGTATTCAAATTGGGGCCATTGTGCTCAGCCGGGGCATTCATCTCGGAGCGCACGGCGGCTGTTTTCAATGGGCCATGCTGACATCACTCTCTGGGGACAGAAAAGACCCTTCACTGCCTGGGGGTAAGGAGAGGAGGGGGTAGAGCAAGCATCTGAATAATCTGAATAGCTGCCTTCATAATTAGTCGCCAAACTCTTTCTCTTTTACTACCTCTCTCTCTCTTATCAAGACAAGTGAGTTTCTATTTCTGGGGAGATAAAAAAGGAACACAAAGGTGGCAGAAAAGTTGTACTGAGCATTATTCTTAATAAAGAAGTTATTTTTGAGAAACAGATACTTTGTGAATCTATCTTGATTAGCAGCATTGTAAGGCTTGTCTGTAAACTGTAAAGAGTCTGTTTGACAAGTGTAACTTCAGAGCAGCTTTCTCACTGCAGGGATCTGAAATGTGTGTGAGAACTGGACTAAAAAAAGACACCGCTCCCACTACGTCTCACTCAGGCTGTTATGCCAGTCTGCTGAAAAAGATGACTGGAAAAAGACAATCATTGCATTTAGGTAATCAGGTTACTGCTTTTTTCCATAATCTAATATCGTTTAGTGTCATGTAAAAGGGAAATCCAGTTTCAATAAAGGGAAAGAGGATTTGCCAAATCTGATTTCTCAAGCTAGATTTCTTCCAGAGGGAAAAAAAGATTTCTTGGCAATGCATGTGCAACTGGGTTTTTGATGAACTACTTACATGTATTCATGTGCAAAAATGGAAAATATCAGTGTGACAGGAGTGCTGCAGGATAAAACTACAGCTGCAATGATTAGACAATCATATTTAGACAATCAATAAAGAATATTTCCATATCTCTCTTTCCAGCTTCTCAAAAATGAAAATATTCTTGTTTATTTTTCCTCTATGATAGTAATCTTTATATATTTGGGTCATGGACTGACGACATGGACAAAACGACAGACAAGACAAATGACTAATCAATTCATCAAAAAAAAACAGATCAAGAGATTAATCAATCATGAAAATAATCATTTTTGAAGCCCTAGATTAAAACACATTTCCATCAATCCTTGTTTGCAAATACTAAAGTCTCTGACTCAAAGTAAGTCTGAAAGCTAAGGGCTAAGGGCTGATTTCCCAGAAAGGGATAAAGTCTATAGTCCAAGATGAGACTTGTTTCTCAATGGAGATTTTCACAAAATCTTGTCTTTAGTCTAGGACTAGTCTTAATCTCTGTCTGAGAAACTGGATTTATTGTCTTATAGGTTAGTTACCACGACTGATCATCAAGACACATTTATACTGTAAGAGGAAACTGTGCCATCACTTGAAGTACAAATAAGCCACACCTCCAAAATAAATCAAAGTAGGGGAGAAATCTGATTAATAACCTGCTGCATGTAGACACAGATGTAACCAGGTTATTACTACAGTGCATGAAAATGTATTGTGGCACTTCCCTCATAAGTGGATTTCTCTCATGCTTGAGTAGATACTAGAATTTCTTCTTTTGTCTCTGCCACGTGAAATTCAAGTGCATGTATTAGTACTGAATGAGTGCACAGCATTGTTGAGGTCAAACCATAGCACAAATATAGGCACACAACATACATGCAGGCATACATGGTGAGGTGTGTGACATAGTTGTGACCCCTTGTTTCTTTGTGTTCACACTGTAAACAGACCGGGACTCTTTCTGCAAAAAGCTACTCATCGGATGAATCAAAGCTCTCTTGACGGCTCGCAACAGGTGTGAGCACTTCAAAAAGCCCACGCTCGCGTACTCATACATGCACGTACATATACTCATCCTTCACGGTTTATGGGAGTACAAGACCACACATTAGACATAAAGAGGCCTCGGAGCGATGTTTTAAATCACACAGTCTAGTTACCCACACACGCAAATGCACAGTTCACAGAAGTGCAAAGAAAAGCCTCTTGAGTGACATACAGAGCTACGAACTGCGGGATTAGACTTTATCCTTTCAATTCACACTCTCAGCTGGTCACGGAGAACAGGAAGTGCAATGTTTAGGAGCTATTGTGTGTGTGTGTGTGTGTGTGTGTGTGTGTGTGTGTAGGCTACCTTTGAAGTAGTTTCGGGCAGGTAAATTGAGGGGTTGGAGTGTAATTAAAAACGAGGTGAAATGGGTAGCTGTCAGTAAAGAGAGCTGGAAACCACAAGGGGGGTCAAACTGCCTGAGGGCAAGCAGGGGGAGGCATGGACAGGTTGTGAGAGGAAAGAGAGGAGGTTAGTGGGCAAGTCACAACAGATTTGCTTTTAAGTCCTAAAAACTCAAACATTTCAAAACATAGTGTATGTCTCTGATGTCTGATGATTCTCAGCCGAAACATCGAGTCTAAACTTTTAACTCACATGGGATATCTCGGTTTAGTGTAGTGTAGTGTTTAGTTAGTTTTAGAGAGGAAACATGTGGGGGTGAAGGATTTTAGCACTGTGCTCTAGAGAAAAAAAACACAAGGTAAAAGTAATCTTACATTTCTAACGTATTAAAAGGAATAAGTATACTTTGTTATACTGCTGGACAACACCAGGGGGCGACTGTATGGTTCATGAAAAGGCAGGAAAGTATTTGTAATTGTCTCCACCAATGAAAATAATGTGCTCCATATAAATATACAGCATTGTTTAATATTAAACTTGAAATATGGTTAAGATCTGCTCAAATATGTGTTAATATATTTCTCAAACTAACTTGTTGGCTGCATTTCATTGTCTGGTCGTAATGTTTGTTTAACAGGACGAGGAGTTGTGAAATATTTTTCCAGTATTGTGAATTTAACTATCCTGTGTATGAAGTGTTTTATCCAAGTGTTGAGCTAAACCCGGTACATTTGGCACATGTTGTTAAAACGTTCATGTTGATTAATGTGCACTGCCCCCTATAAATAAACAAATCAATCGATCAATATTTTACAAATTAACAATAAATCAAATTGCAATGTCAGCTATAAAAGGCCTTGCTCACAGTATGACACTGCAGTAATATCACCTACTTTATATCTCTATGGAGCTTTTTAGCTTCTTATCGCTCATTGTTTAAAGACATATCTTTTCTCAGGAGTTGGTGGAGACCAAAACTGAACAAAAAGGAGGGTAAATTAGAAGACTTACAGGTGGACACAAACATGACTCCAAATGAATGCTACTGCTGCTTTGTATTTGCTGGATGTGTAAATATGTAGGCAATGACAACTTGTGTCAGGACCGTACTTCTGTCATGTTGTTGTGGACTTCTTCTGCCCCTTAGTGTCCAAAAACATCAATTATTGAAGACGAAGTTTAAGTAAGCAGCTACTTTCAAATTACTACAATCAGAGCTACAATTTAAAGTAAAACATTACTCTCTTTATATATTATACAGTATATTTCCAACACTATGTTGCAAATTTTAGAAAACCTTTTAAACAACACTAATTAAAACTTCTGTGTAATTAAGCATCCGCAAAATGCTCAACATGTACATGTAAAACATAAACATAAAGAATTAATTACATGCAACTATTAATAATAGAATAATCTCCAGTGATGCATAACTAGTACATAGAGTACAGAACATCATTCAGATGCCTGTAAATCAAAGACCATGTTAATAACTGAAAATACACATAAAGGATAGATTAATCTGGATCATCTGTGTTTAACCACACATTTATTGTAGCATCTGTGATCTGGAAGTTGTTTGAAGAGTCGGGGGGAAAAAAGAAGTAGTGCAGGATGATGGGAAGCAGACATCTAATCTCTAAGATGCCTGTTTTAATCAGCTATGTGGTTAGTGAATAAGAGCATCGACTCCATATATTGACTCAATATCTATCAAACAGGAAGGAGGTTCTACTTAATCCGGCCTGGTCTCTACAACACAGGGTTTTAATCAAATGTAATTAAACTCTACAGGGTTGTAAAAGCCCATTCAGAAAATTGGCACAGTAAGTCAAAGTACTCACGAAGTGACATTACTGACATTACAAACTGAAGAGGGTGACATACAGCTTAAGTGGTCAGCATTGTCAGCTCAGAGCAAACTCATAGTAAGATTGATAAAACTCATTCACAGTAAGAGGAAGGTTTGACTTCTGGCCATTTCTGTGAAGAACTGGCTGTTGAATCTCAGTGGTTTTATTATACTGAACGAAACGTGTCTGCAGCACTGAGTATTAATAATGTAAAGTGTCAAAAGTTGGCATTAAATCTTAATGTGTCTTTACTTATTCTGTAATATATTTCCTGAACTAAATCAGGAATCATCGCTATTTTTAGACTGGATTGTAATTTTGGTATGATTGATTATATTAAGACATTAAGCACTGCTGAACTCCCTTGACGTCAGCTAATTTTGTTAAATGAAACAGGCTTTTACAGAAAAAACATGCATAGATTCTTAAAAAATAAGATATTGGAGAGTACAAAAGTACCAAAACTCAAATATTGGATTCTGTGTGACGTATATTCTTTCTTCTAGGTACACTTCTGACTTTCTAAATACATGAAATGAAGTTTACAGCAAACTGTAAACCTTCTGTCTGTGTAGGAGTTGGCCCTGAAGTGACCCAACAACCTGAAAGGAAAGGAAAGGAAAGGAAAGGAAAGGAAAGGAAAGGAAAGGAAAGGAAAGGAAAGGAAATAAAACGGAATGAGAAGTGAAGTCTGATAATGTCCTTGCTTATATCGATGTACCAAGAAACATGGCTCACAATTACAATCTTACACTTCAGCATCCACGACGCTCACATCCATACAGAGTGTCAACACTGAGAGTCAGTAATCAATCAGTCTGATGAGCCACGTTCAACAAATGCATTTTTCAAACGGGGGAAAATCCCTCCATTAAACTGAAATTTACAGTAATCCCGACCCTCTCCTTGTGGGATTGGGGGTCTTTTTTAAGAGCTGTAAATTGGGGCCGGGGTGTCAGGGACATTCCCGTCACCACAGAGAAAGCAACATGACTCTGACTCATTCACACTGTCAGGGCCTTATGGAAACTGTCATATGTGGCCTGTTGGGCTTGTTGTCCTGCTGCTTTGGGAAATTGTTCGGTTTATGAACTAAATCTGGTCTCACATTGCATCATGTTGGGTTTTTACACTGAGGAATAACACGGCAGCCTTTGAGTATTTAGACATTTATATGCTTTTTACTAGTTTTGCTCTGGTGTCTGAAATTAAACAACTATGAGGTTAACCTACCTGATCCCGTCTGTTTTGACTGTTCTTCTTTCCTCCCTTCTTCTTTTCCTTTCTCCCTCCTTCCTTCCTTCCTTCCTTCCTTCCTTCCTTCTTTCCTTCTTCCATCCCCCTTTCTTCCTTCTTCTGTCCTTTCTTCCTTCCTTCCTCCCTCATTTTTTCCTTCCTCCCTTTCTCCCTTCCTCTTTTCCTTCCTTCCTTCCTGCCTTCCTCTTTTCCTTCTTACATCCTCCTTTCTTCCTTCCTTCTGTCCTTGCTTCCTCCCTCGCCCCTTCCTTCCTTCCTCCTTCTTTCCTTCCCTCCTTCCTCCCTCCCTTCCTCTTTTCCTTCCTTCCTTCCTCCCTTCCGTCTATCCTTCCTCCCTCCCTCCTTCTCTCTCTTTCCTTCCCTCCTTCCCTCCTTCCTTCCTTCCTTCCTTCCTCCTTTCCTTCCTTCCTTCCTCCTCCCTCCCTCCCTTCCTTCCTTCCTTCCGTCCCTCCTTCTCTCTTTCTTTCCTTCCTTCTTCCTCACTTCCTTCCTTGACTCAAGGACAACAGGAGGGTTAAAATGCTGCTGTCAGTTTGAAGGATGTTCATACTGGATTAACAATGAAGAAATCTCTCAACTTCATCCCTCAACAATACCAGAAAAAAGACAAAGAATCATTAACACTGCTAACCCAGTGTGGATGGCCTGAACACATGTGCATGTTCACACAATAATATCTAAATTTAAGCCTTCAGAAATGACACACAGTCAGTCAATTCTTCAAAGCTTGTGACAAGCAGCGATGAGTCACTCATTCAGACAGCTGCATCTTCTTATTTTGGCACAAACACACAAATCTGCTCCACATCCAGCATCCCCGCTGCCCCTGCTTGCTGAGTCACCAGGCTGATGTGTGATGCCTACAGAAGGGCATGACGCATACAGGCCATCCCCGCAGTGCTGGGTCAGCCGGGGAGGGTAGATAGCGAGGGCAGCCAGGGCATCACACTGGGAAAGTGCCCTTGAGTTTAAAGAGACTTTCTGAAAAGGGAGGAGTGAAAAGTGAGTTTTATGATTTGGTCGGATAGCTCAGCTGCAGATGAAAAGGCTCAAGTTTGTGTCACGACAACATCATGATGGAGGCTGATTATACAGTAGGAGGAGCTCAGCAGATGTGCTTTTGTACTGCTTGTGGCTACACGTGTTTGTGTGAATGTGAGTCTGTCAATCTGTCACTCAGCTGCAGGAACTGGTTCATATTATCTCGCTCTTTCATCTCCGTTGTTGTTTGCACTGACACTGACTTGTTAGGTGATAATCTGCTCGATAAGCAAACACTGCAGTGATGTTGATGTATTACTACAGACACGCAGCATCATTACTGCTGGATTTTTAAAATAGCACCACTTAAATCTCCAAAGTATCAGCAGTTGGAACGCTAAGAAATATCAATTTACTATGAATTAATGATCTTGTAAATTAAGATATGCATTTGCAAAATCGGTTTAAATCAGCTACAGTAGCTATGTAGGGTAGTAACAAGACATCCCTGATATCCTACAAGATCCCTGAAATCATTTTTAGTGGGTTTTTAAAGATGAAAAAAAAAAGTCTAAAATCTTTGGAAAAGTCACTTCAAATTCAAAGAAACAGGAAAACTCCACAAGATCCTCATACCTGTTTTCAAAATTTTACTGAAATTACTAAAATGACAACAACAGGAACCGCCCTTTTTTCACACTGCAACAGCAACACGTTAAGTTTTGCGATGACAGGAGTGCCCAGGTTAAGGTGAATATCACATAATCGCAACACCCACAGTTTGACTCCTAGCCAGGGGACCTGTGTTGCATGTCACACCTCTCACTCCTCTCTTTCTCTACATGTCCTGTCTGCACACTGTCTGTTAAATTAAGCCAAAAGCCTGAGAAAATAGTCTTAAAGAAATTGCACAACACCTGAGCATGTGTTTAATTTGATGAAAGAGCATTTGAGTCATCGTGTGGATTTAGAAATCGTTTCATAACTCAGAGGATTGTGAATTTTCTCAACATGTTAAAAGGACCACTTTGTGTTTCCATTGAAGTTCAAGCATGAAAGTCACAAACCAGCAGCTCCACTTTTTTTTCACATTATCACATGACAGCAGCAACACAACACCTCGATTCTATCCATCGAAGCACGAGTTCTCACATACGTTGACGAGCAGGGCTTTCCAGGAACAATTATGCTGATAACTTCGGGACTATTAGCCTTATTACATTCAGGGTTCAGTAAGCAACCTAAAAAGCGCTGCACTTAACACGCCATTATGAACTAATCTACAGACGTGAGCAAGAACCATAAAGAGAACACAGCAGGACCAAAGCCACTATAAAGTGCTATCTCTCACGAGAAGCTTTCATAGGGAGCCAGAACCTGAACAACACTTGTTATAATTCAGGTAATGGCACTGAAGTGAAAGCTGACTCTACAAAAGTCTTGCCCTGATAACAGCACTTTCTTCTACCTTTTCAAAGGAAATCTACCTTTGAACGTCAAACACGGAGCCAGCTAAGATGAAGGTCACATCCACTGACTATGTTGAGGACATACAAGGCAGTTTTTGAGGTAGAACCCAAATTTAAATAGTAAGCATTACTGATTTGTTCTGCTACCTGCATCATTCAGGGAGCTCCGATAATAATTTTTGGCTGCTCCAGGGGGTCTGGCTCTACCCCTGACATTTCTATTTCAAGCTGACCCATCCTGTTAAATCTATTTATCTCACTAGTCCTTGGTTAATGTCTGTGGTAAATGCAAACACAGCCCAATAACTTCTGTCAGGTTTAAACGTTTTAAAATTACAGTTAAAGCATCAACAGGTGGGTGCACCCCCTGCTGTTTCCCTTAATGATACCCTAAAATACCTTTCCCTCTACCTCCTCCCTCCCCCTCTTGGGTTTCTTACCACTTTGTAGTTTTTGCAGGAGAAATGGCTGTAGCTCCTGGCCGGCACCCTCAGGCTGACATATTCAGCCATGTAGGCCAGACACCTGGATAAAGACAACTGACTGGCAGAGGAAAACCACCGGAAAGTCCACAAACTTCCAGAAGACCAAGAGCAGAGAGACGAGCGCGCTCTGTCAAGAGGGCAAGGTGGAGCGGGTATATATAGCCACTACACCGACCCTCACACATCTCCTGGACAGCTCTGTCTACGTCTGTCTATCTGTCTGTCTGGTCGTGTATGAGCAGGACATGCTTTACCTCTCTCTCTCTCTCTCGCTCTCTCTATATCTCTCTCTCTCTCCTTTCAAACACTGACACTGTTTTAACGTCTCTCTCTCTCTCTCTCTCTCTCTCCCTCTCTCTCTCTGGGTGTCATTCACTCTGTTTGAGTCAGACACCCTGACTCAGTTCCCTCCTCTACTACTAGACAGAAAAAACAGAAGCATAAATTCCAGAAATGGATTTCTAGCAAAAGTTCAGTCTGAGAGATTTCTTTTTGCACACATTTTTTTGCATACAAAAAATGTGTATGCCTTTAGTTACATTTCTCATTTCATCCTGCCATTCACATCTCTCATGCATGCTCAGTCTTTGGGCTATCAACAGAGTACCAGCTATAACCTGTTAACATCTATAGACTGACATGGTGACACACCTCCATTGTAAGCCTATTGTCTCGCCGCTGTCTTTTTTAATGTTTCTCTCTCTCTCTGCCTTTAGTGCATTTAGGCTGCTATTACACACGCCCCATAACACCCCCATTACTGCCTTTTCTTTGCAGACTCATCAGTTTCATCACTTCATCAACCTCTTCAGTCTCATCAGTTTCAACAGAAATCATCAGCCATCATTAGTATCCAGACTCCATGGAGTGATTTATTATGCTGCTGTTCAGTGCTGATGCTCCTCGATTAAACATCTTCCCGTAGAGTCTAAGCACAAAAGACTCTCTTGATCAAGACTTAATTATCAAAAGTGTAGCTGCATATAAAGTGTTGTGAAGTAACACATGATGATTGCTACATTTCTATGATTTACCACCTCCTTAAACTCCCAAACTTCAGGCTAACAGCAGAAATAATCACTCTGCCCAGCATGTATTGGCAACCTGTTAGGCAGCAGGGCCAACCTACGATGGTATGCTCCCTAAGCCAAGCCATGTCTTGCACAGCACTGACTCAACATAAATTCTGTCATCCAGGCGACTATAAAGAAAGCACTGTTTTTAAAAAGACTGAACAAGCCCATAGTGACCCACAGCTCACTGTCGCCCCCTGTGGCCGAGACAGATGGTATGAATGGTATGGTATGAATGTGATAGGTTTCCCTCCTGGATGTGGACATGAGTTTCTAATAGTGACTGGCAGAACACTTTAACTTCCTCTGACACAACTGGTACTGTACATTACAGCAGATACCCACACACACACTGATACATAAGATCACACAGGAAGTCTCAGACCTCCCTTGTAGCATACTACCTTTTAAATCCAGACACGTCATCCTATGCCATTTACTCACCGAAATGATTTGCAACAGCACTGCCCTTCTCCATTTACATATGCTGACATAAATTCACACCTATGAATTGCCCAGAACGACCCCACACCACATTCCTCTGAGCAGCTTCACTGAGGAATGCAACACACTGTAGTGCCTTGCTAAAGGACATTGACATTCGTGACATGGATCTGATGTAAAAATAATACACGCCTCCATACAGTTTGATGCTTGAAGAGTACTGGTGTGTACAGACACTGAAAAGGAGTAATGTTAGATTCAGAGAGTACATTTTCACACCAAGCACCACACCGTTACTTCAACTCTCAGCCAACCTCACAGAGACCTTTGGGTCAATGAGCAGGACGCACAAATTTCACATTGAGGCTAAAATTTAGTATGGAAGTTTCCTGATAGGGCTCAGATGTCCTGTTTCAATAAAGGTTAGAGGAACACTTTGGCAATCACGTCAGAGAAAAACAGGCAGGGTCTGTTTCCCCTGCCCACTCTGCACATGGCACTGCTTGCAAGGCCTTAAATATCATCATCATCATTTATTCGGGAAAGCTTGCCAACCCTGAACACACAAATAACCCAGCACTGCTTTGAACTTCTCTTTGCCAACAAGCTAGCTACGGAAACTAGTTTAATTCTTCATGCAGTACCTCCCCAATGTGTGACTACATTCAAATGACCCAAAATCTAAATTGTCAACTCTTCTGAATACAGTTTTGCTTGTTAAGGGCTTTATAAATAACCAAACATCCCATTCATTTTTCAGTCCCTGTCCTTTCCTTCTATATTTATTGTAGTGTTCTGACGTGAAGGCTGACCTACAGTATATTTTACTAATCTTAACACTGGTGTTGAGAACTGTACAGAACAACTATCAGATATTCTTGCATGCAACCCCTCCTGCTGCCTGATCAAGCTGCGTCTCATCGATAAGAACTCAGTTACTCTTTGCTACTGCAGGCTGAGGGTGACATGTGGCGACACATCCCCTCTGACCCAGGCTGGGTCGCCCAGCAGATGGCTGGTGGGAAAATGATGGATGTGCTGATGGATACACTCACACAATAATCTGACAGAAGGATGCAGGGAGGGGAAGGAGTGGTGGATAGGTGTGATGGGTGATAATCTCCTACTTATTACAGGGTGTGTTTCTTTCTGTCACAACTAACGTGTTGAATTAATGCAGCAACTGGGTTCAAATGCAGGAAACCCCCTCGGCTTAAGTGAGTCAACAGTGGGTGAAGGGAATCGCTGTCTCCTGCACCAGCAGACAGATGGCTTTTTAAAAATCAGTGTTCCTGGTCTGTATGATATGACAACAGTGGACTGAGGTCTGCTGTGACAGCTGCTGTGCTGCTGTGATGCTTTATACACAACACAATGACTCCAGCTCTGTGCTCTAACACTGGTATTTTCAATGGTTGTAATATCTTCATTTTCTCTGAGGCATCCAGGTGGCTAAAGCATGTGTATTTGATGTGTATAGTCCCACCACTCTCCTAACATTCCCCATCTCTACTGCCTGATGAGGAGGAAACTGTTTGCACATTCAACATCCGGGCTAGACATAGGCACGGGTCTACTTCCTGGATTCAATTCAGATGTATTCAATTACGGAAGAGTTGAGTATGGATTACATCAGTTAGACACTGATGCAACAGTCATTGTTTATATGTTTAATTGGGTCAAACACACTTCCTGCTGTTTTATGCAAACTACAGACAAATGTTAAACATAAAACAAGACATACAGTATTCATTGAGAAAAAGAGGAAGAAAAATCAGTTGGGAAAAGAGCCTATAAAAATCAATCATGGGACTGTAATGATACTGGCGCATCCAATTGAAAATTACAATTAACTGAAGATCGCATGACCATAGAAAGGGTAACAGATGGACAGGAAGCAAGAGAAAATTGATGATAATGTAATTTGGTCAAAGTTGATGGCCTGCAACAACTGGATGTTATATATCAATTAAAAAGATCATCATCGAACAAGAAAGGGTGCCATGAATGTCTCCTTTTCCTGCTTCATCACAAATCTCTAAAGATTTCCCCAAACATCTTTATTAATCAGGTGAACCAGGTGTGTTTGGTCCAGTTAGACGTCAGTGTCATTGAAGGAGGAACAGCAAGACAGGAGAGTTATCGAAACAGAGGCAAATACTAGATGAGCAGAGAGAGCTTGAGAGACAGAAAGAGTGATGGTGTTAGAAATGAGTTCAGACTTTATACACATGAGATGCATATTCTTCAAACACTTGCCTTCTCCCTAATCTCTCTTCTCCATCACCACTGCAGCACTGAGCTGCTGCTTCTCTCTCCCCCCCCAGCAGGATGCACCATTGATGGTTTTTGGTCTGTGGGGCCTCTGGCAGCTACTTTCCCCCCTCTGTTCCCTGTTGTACACACACAGACCTCTGAAGTGGCTTTAGCCCGCAGAAAGCTGGAACAGACCAGCTCTAAATGAGCCCTCATGTCTCTACTTGCTCTCTGTTTGGCACATGAAAGACATGTGGCTTGTGAGACATGGAGGCCACACCAGGCACATGGTAGACAAAATGACTTGGCCTTAACTCTGCAGTTTAAAGGATGAGAAATGTCCATCAGAAAACCAAGCGACTATGTGCATGTGTGGTTATTTGCACATGTGACACATGAGCTGATTTGAAAATCACTGCTTATGGATGGAAAACCCTCAACCCTCAAAAATACAGCAATTTACCATTCCAAAATATTCTAATCCAGAATATGATAATATTGAATCATGAATACACAATGTCTAAATCCCTTAAATTGGTGTTTTGGTCGCTGCACAGATGTCTGCCATGCAAAATCTGATCAGGCCAAATCCTGAGACATGCAGCCTGATGCACATGATGGCACATCAGTTCAGCAAGAGCTAATTAGTTGGATTTAGCTTGTTAGTATCACTATATGAGTTAATAAACCATTTGCAGTGGTACATATCACTGATTTTCCAGCCCAATAAATTCTCATACAACTGGCTTTTGGTCCTTAAAATTCAGCATCTCATTCTCTAGGTATAGTACAGAACCAGTGCAGGCCTATGGACTATAATGTAACCTGAAAAGGTATCTATATCCTTAATGCATCTACTTATTTGGTCCTGAGCTGCAAAACTTTATACTATCATTGCTTTTGAGGTACTGGATTAGAGATTTGAAAACTCTAAGAACTAAAGGCAGGTAATAGGATTCAACTGTCTTCTCATGTCGTACCACCTGAATGCTTGAAATGAACCCTCTATTAAAATTGCTTTGTCTATAAGGTCACCCACAATTTAAATGATCAGCAAATGAACAGTCACATGCATCCTGTGACTGCCAAGGCTACTAGGGTCAATATTTGTTTGGGAATCACACACACACACATACACATACACAGAGACACACACACAGACACAATACAAAGACACAATGAGTATCGCAACGTACACCATGACAGCTCTATGCCTTAACTAAAAACAATGGCCGTTCCACTTATTCCTTTTTTTTCTGGCTCTGTGAATGCTGGCATGCCTTTGAACAGAATTAAACCCATATATCACACATTTTGATTTATGCTCCATAGGTCGCTTGTTGACATAAAGACCACCACCATCAAATAATCAATAGACTTGTATTAGAGCAGAGAGGATTATGGTCATTGACTACACTTCATAATAAAATGGGAAGGTCATTTTAATTTCTGGAAGTGTGCGCACATGTTCTAGTGTGCATGCCTGTAATCCCATTGTCATTCTTTCTCTCTCTCTCTCTCTCTTTCTCAAACACACAAAAACAGACAGACTCTGACCCTTTGCCCCCACCAGCCTCCTGTCAGTCACGCTGTGTGGAGGTTAGGAGTGTGTAATTAAACTAGCCTTCTTATCAGCTCATCTCTAGATTCTGGTAATAACCTCCTCTGCTTCCATCTCCCCTTCCTCTGTGGGCTCACAGCAGATCCAGATAAGGGGAGCATGACTGGAAAAAAAGAGAGAGAGCGACACAGAGAAAGATGGGGAGGAAAAAAAGAGAAAGAGAGAGTGTCCAATCCACCTGTGTTATGTGTAAACTCAGCAGGGTGCTCATTATACAAAATTACTTTTATTAAATCTGCTGCTTCCTACTTTTATCACGTACATCAGCTATTACAAATATCTTTTTTTCTCATTTATTTGCACGGCATGACCTCTCTGCACCTGACTGTCCCTGTTTTTTATCTCAGTGTCCCAGATCCTGTTTAATATTTACCATCTTTGTAGCATTGTACCTATGTGACAACAAACAGTAGGCAACAAAGCAGAACCAAAGACTGTCCTTTTTCTATAAATGCTTGAAAGGAGCATACACACATTTACACACACTTACACACACAAATGTGTTGTGAAACTCATGGTTGAAGTCCTCCTCGCTAAGCCTATTTTAACTTTCCATGCAGACATCAAAGTGAAGCCGGTATCAGGTGAGGGGAAAACCACGATGCATGCCTTCAGCACTTTCCTCTGATATTAAAACGACCGCCACTAATCCATTGCATGCCTGCAATCCAACACCGCAGCTACTGTAAGGCTTTGGGGTGATGAGACAAGCATTTCCACTGATACATAAACACAGTGGGAAAGAAAAAAAATCAAAGTGTAACATGTCCTGAAGCTGCAGCGTCAGGAAAGAAAGGCGGGATAAAGATGTAAACACTGTCTCGATGAACACTGTCAACAACAGTATTTTATTTTATAAGCATGAATGTGAATTTATGTGCAATAAATTTATTTAACTGTCCCCTGCTTTTGACCTTTGCGATGACCTGGAAGTAATCAACCTACCAGTTTCATGGTGAAGTTGTTCTGCTCCCAGCGGCACAGCATCAAACTCATGTTGCTTCTTGCAGCCTCCTTCTTCAGAGACACCTGCCTCACATGGAGGAGGAGTGCTGGTTGGCCAGCCAGACCCAAATATACGCCATCAGAACCTGATCTAAACCAAATTGGACCAAACAGAGCCGCAGAGCTCTGTCTGAGACCGGAGGAATGCAGAAAAAAAGCAAAAATCCAAAGGGTAAATAAATCCAAGGGGCAGGCTGCAGGTGTGACTAAAATGCCCTAAATAAGCGCACCATATAGATCCAGAGGAGATGATGGAGCTGCTGCTTGGTTGAGCCCAAGCAGGTCTCTGTGCGCCTGAGGGGGGAAAGAGCTCAGCGCCTCCAGCTTCTCTCCACCCACTCTGGGACACGGAGGAGGGAAAAATATACGCAGGAGGCGAAAGGCAAGAGGAGCTCTGCGGCCTCTGCTGCCGCTCTGACAGGGAGCCAAACCAAACGCACTGAGAAGAGGAGAAGAAGGAGGAGGAGGAGGAGGAGGAGGGGTGGATCCCCCAGTCCCCATCCCTCCTCCTCCAAGGACGCCCACGGCAACTGCATTGTGCTATTGCTCTTCAATGGACCATCAGTCATATAGGGAAGAGAAAGAAAGAGAAAAGGACAGACCTCTTAACCTTCTACTACCCCTCCTCCCGGTAGACGATCCTCCCCTCTCCCCCCATCCCCCTCCCCATGACAAAAAAAGTGAAGAAAAAGCACCAAAAAAAAAAGAGATGATCAGTGATTATTGCACCCTTGATAACAGTGCAGAGACTAAATTGTGGGCAGTACAGAGCTCAGAGGCCAAACCACGCAGAACTCAACACTGTCTATTTTCTATTTATTATTTCTTTAACCAGACTCTATGCTGCATGTTAAAAAAAGCCAAGTTTTATTTTCCCTGACCAGAAACGGAGAAGTCCAGTCTCTGATCAGCCGTCACCCACAACACACTGCAGCAGCTGCGTGTGTGTATTTATGTGGACGTGTACTGAGGGTGCATAACCTAAGCATTTATGTATGTGTGAGTGTGTGTGTAACCGAGTCCACAGCACAGGATGCCCTACGTTTGAGCCCGTTCCAACCCCCTGTGCACACACACCCCACCACCGACCACAAATTACAAGCTGAATTTGAATTTTGGGAAAAGACCAAGATTTACAGAAAGTTCCCACAGTAGGGGGATGCCTGATCACTTCCAGCAGGCCAAACAAAATGGCCTTAAGCTTCAATAACAACAATAATACTGAAGCCATGTATTTAGGTATCAAGTAATGACCAATGATATTTTCACAAAAATAAATGTGCCTTTTTATTCTCTAGTGCCAAACACTAAAACACAACTGAGCTGCAACTTTCAGCCAATTCATGACAACTTTAAAACCAAAGTTGTGTAAGTTTGTGTAAAATAATAATAAAAAAAAGAAATTTAAAGATGAAATGTCAAACCGCTAATCTCTAACTACTCAGCATTCAAGCGAAATGCTGACATTAGCATGTGAATATGCTCACAGCTAATGCCAACATGCTGATGTTTAGCAGGTATGTTTACCATGTTCTCCATCTTAATTAGCGTGTTAGCATGCTAATATTGGCTAATTAAAACTAAACAAAAAGTGCAGCTGGGGCTCTTGGGAATGTTATTTAATTAGTTTTGCCAGCATGTGGTCATTAACTGTAGTTTTGACCTGATGGGAAACATGAATGTCTGAACCAAATTTCATGGTAATCTATCCAATAGTTGGTGAGATATTTCACAAAAAAGTCAACATATGATGGTGCAAACAAACAACAAAAGTCATTGGGTTTAGCTCTCTGGGCACCACGGATATCTGTACCAATCTCAAGGTAATCCATTTAATAGTTGGTGATACCTTTCGCAAGATGCGCTACAGAAAAAGACACAGGGTCACCAAAATCTATAAGCTTCATCCTCTGGGGACCACGAATGTATGTACAGAACTTCATTACAATCAATCCAATAGGTTTTGAGAGACTTCAAGTTTGGATCAATGCAGTGGACTGACTGAATAACCAAATTATATAAATATATGAATTTTGTAGATTTACTAACTAATCCTGCACATGCATTAAATCTTGTATGTTGTATTTAAACAACGTCTAAGCTACTAAGGGTAAGTTTTTCCTTGCCACTGTTACCAACTGATTTTTCATGGGTTAAAGTTGTGTTTGTACATTAAGAGTACGGTCTAAACCTGCTCTATGTGAGAAAGCCGTGAGATAACTTCTGTTTAAAATAAAATTTACTTGACTTGAACTGAGAGTAACACACATAAGGAAACCTACTTAGCTTACCACACCACTGAAACATCATTCCCCCATTGGTCCTAAACCAGCATTGATTTAATGACACTCTGCTGTACAAGCAGATAATATATGTCAGCATTTAGAGCTTGTGTTTAACAGTTTTAGAACAGGCCTTCAACAACCTCATTAAGTGCAGCAGCAGTAAATGGGCTGAGTATGGTTCCTTTCACAGTCCCAGATAAACCTCAGTGTGTCTAGGACAAAGGGGGGATAACCCCGCCGTAGAGGGGCCTTTGTTTTGGGGGACCCCCACCCCTGAGCTCTAGAGGCTGGGGAGGAAGGTTGCAGTGATGATAAGGGGGGTGGGATGTCCCTGCTGCCTGGCTGTTGTGTTCTGGTTGAGGGTAAAAGGGGGGTGAGGGACATATGGACATGCTGGGGGTAGAGAGACATGCACAAAAGCAATTGGACAGGGGTTCAGTGTGGAGGTAATAGTAGACTGAGTACTTTATTAGTCTTTTTATTGACTTCCTCTCTTTTATATCACATATTTACCTTAATTTAATGTGGTATGGAACAACACTAATGTCAAATGTTGGTACTTGCACAGAATGATGTTGAAAAGATAAATGACTTGCTTTACGGAGGTGATCAGTACATTTAAACTATAGCACAGATGTAGCATGTAGTGTCAAATGTGTGAAGCTGTTTCACCTCACTATTGATCATTACTGGTGACCAGGTAACATATATAATATATTAGCAAGTTATTTATACAAGTTAGACAGTTTTGGTAGAGTCGTCTGCATATAGGGAGACCTGAGCTCAGAAATATAATTAAAGATTATCATCAGTCACTGTGTGCAAGGCTGAATGTCTGAAGTGGACATCAGTTATGCAGCTTTTTGACCAGTCCCTGGAAGTGCAGAGAAAAAACTAGTTAATGAAAATATATGACAAGATATAGACTGAATCATTTTGTGAAAATTATTTATATTCAATTACAAGCTAATTCGATTTCTAACCACTCCATTTAACACATTACTTATTCATCAATTATGTAATCTAGTCGGTCTGTTTTGATGATTGATTAATCATTTTGAGTCATCCTTGAACATTTTTAGTCAAATGTGAATATTTTCTGTTTTCTTTAATGTTCTTTGATAATAAACTGAATATGTTGGGTTGTGGACTGTTTGCTGGGACAAAATAAAACATTTTTGATTGCATCTCGGGCTTTAAGAGACAGTGTTTGACATTTTCACCTTTTTCCATTGATCGAGAAAATAATCGACAGGTGAATCTATAATGGAAATAAATGCCCTTAACTGACATTAAAGTTTCCTGGTATCAAACTTTGTAACTGATTACAACACTTTGAATACAGGATGCCATCTGGGCCTGATTACCATGGTTACCAGCTGTGAACACTTCACCCATGAAACAACATCTGATTACACAGCGGTGAGCTTTGTCACGTTTTCCCGCTAATTGCAGTAGAAAAGTTTTCGTCAGCAGTAATGATATTAAAGCTTACTGCACATAGCTGATAGGTGATTTTTTTTTTGTTATGTTAATGTGTTTGTTTTGTGTGCAATAAACCATGTGTGTATCTGTGTGTGTGTGATGCTGTGGTAGAGATGCAGAAACCTGGTGTGCTTAGAATCACTGGGAGGCTTTGTGAATGGCAGATTTACAGCACTATTGTAGGAGTCAACACTTATCAGTGAAGCTTAGACACTCCTTGTGTCAACAGAGCGAGCGCAGACATGCAGAAAACACACATACACACACACACACATAGTTTCATTGTGGTGCCATCCAGGTTGAAATCTGAAGAATAAAACTGCTTGGAAAAACTCCCTGAAGCTGCAGACAGACGGAGCTGAATGGAGAGATATGAAAATCTACTCTGTCATATTTTCACATCGACTCAGCGCTGATAGAAAGCCAAGAAATACTTCATTCGGTAGCTGTATTTATGTCTTCTCACACTAAACATTCACATCAATCTCAGAGTGGAGCACCTCTGCAGCTAGGAGCACAGTTTGAACCATCAAATATATGGCACTATATTATGGTATTATATGGTAATCTACAGTCCATGTAAGTTATAAAAGACCAGACCGCAGAGAAGGTAGTTAAATGGATGATGTACTGTACTGTGGACGGTGAAGAACCCCAGTAGAGTCATTCATTCAATGCATGACCTGGGTAGAACCAGGATATGGTCAAGTTAGAATGATTTATATTCTGGCAAACTATTTAATCATACTTACTTCAACTGGAAGTTTTTGTAGTTTTTGGCACCGTAATTAGTTATGACATCATTTTACTCACCAACATAATTGCTAACATCTGGTGATGCGGCAATTCTGCTTACAGGGCAGGAGGTTAAACAAAACAAAGGTTGTAAACAAAGCCCTGGTTGAACCTCGTAATCTAACCCCAAGTATTTAAGAGATGGAAAATGAAGCAAACCTGATGTCCATTACTACTGTCTACAGCATTCGAAAACTGTATACATGCAAAACTATGATTCATAACAGATTTTTTTTTCACTTCTAAATAAAAGATTTAGGTAAAAACCGCAGCTTTTTTACAGCAGGTCAAATGATCTGATTGCTACTTTTTGCTTGCCCACTCTAGAAATGATGCCATGACCCCAGATCTCAGCGATGATGATGATGGTGTGTAAAATGTTACTACAATAGCTACAAATAGTGGCAAAACCTATAAAATTATGGAACAAGTTTGACCCAAAAAAATCCTTTAATAACTACAATATCTTTCCAACAATATATTTCACACCTAATTCACATTTTCCTGTCGTATTTTTCACCCTTACAATATTTCTCAGCCCAAAGCGCTGCCAAACAAATAGAGCAGAGAGCAGGGATACGTCAATGTGCTTTATTTCTGGCTTCGACGTTCTCTCAGGAAACACGCAAACACTGTGTCCTGTATACTCTGGGTTTGAACACCAAGAGTGGGGAACACTTTAGTGCCGTGTAACATGAGAGCAGAGCAACCGTTACTTTTTTGCAGCAGTTGTTTTTACAAGCATCAATTACCTTTTTATGATGACTACTCTATATGAAACTGTTTTGCTACAAGTACTTTACACATGGCAGTTTATTTATGATGTGAAATAATCCAGATTGTGCTAAAGCTTCAATTTAAGAAGTTTGAAAGTAATTCAGGATCCTGCTGCATCTAATCAGCTTCTCTTAGGTGGTATATACTGTCCATGAGTCGTTGCTCGCTTGAACTTAATAATTTCACTTTTACTGTCCTATTTTTACATCTTTCACATTTTGATTTGTTCCATCCAAATCCTGGAGACCTGGATGACCGACTAACGTCACTGGCTCTCTGCTGGCTCCACTGATGTTGTCCAACCAGCCTCTCTACCCTTGGTGACCCTGAGCACGGGCCTCAAGGGAGGGTGACTTCAGCACCCCCTCCTGACCTCTACCTCCTGGCCTCTCCTCTTTTTTCCACACTGCCTCCTGTTTCCAGACAGAGATGGAGCTGATTGTGTTAGTCTAACCGCCTCTGCAGCGTCGATACCCCACGGGACGCCACTCACAATGACCTGTTTGTCTGCACCAACAGGCTCCCTGTGACAACTACTGCTCGGAAAGTGGAGAAGGAGAGAAAGCGAAGGAAAGGAGGGCACCTTGAGGGGGGCGGGGGTGATCAATGGAAGGACGTTGACTCAGGAGAGGCAGATGCTCGGTCTTAATTAACATGGTTATGTTCTCAGCCATGACTTCACACAGGAAGGCGAGGGGACAACCACACAGGAAGTGGAATCTGATCGAGACGCATTAGCTACAGATGAGGTCATTACAACCGGAGCCAACTGCCATATGATCATGTATGCCCTTAAAAAAATTAGGTTCTTAACAGTGTTTAGCCAAATATTAGCAAATGGTCACATTTCGCCTTCTCTTGTTTCAACAGAAGATGACGAACATAATAGACTTTTAAGCTTTTCTAACACCAGGACAATTTACTGCTATCAAAATGTGTTTTATGTTAAGTTTTCCTGACACTGAATAAAATAAAACCCCAAATCTTCTCATTGAAATCTCTCTAAACTAAAAACAGAAATCTGGAAGGGAACAAATTACAAAACCTGAGCATGAAATCAATTAATCATACTCTCAAATTTAAAGACCACCATTATGAATCCAGCTTCCTTTTATGGTAAGACAGTGATAGATGGTGATAGTTCACCCAATCAGCTGCCAAATATTTTTTGGAAGTGCCTGCCTTTTTCCAAACACCTTTCAAGGATGACTTCTCAGAACGATCCGTGTAACAAACCATCTGGAACATCAGGTTAGAAGAAGCCTCGTGCAGTTAGATATTTACTTCCACAACAACAAAAGAAAAAGCAAATAGAAAAAACATCATGAAATCATGATGTTAAGACCCAAATAAAATCCTTGATTAAACTACAACACAAACCAGAGCTCTGTCTGAAGTAAATCTATGTCTAGAAACCACAAATTTCCCACCATCTGCAAATGATCCTACAGGAAACACTTCACCAGTCTGTGTCTTTTGAGGCTTTTCATGGCTCTTCATCCCGAGATAAAGGCCACAGACTTCAGACTGGCTCCTATCTCACCATCTGAACTATGCCTGTTTGTGAAGCCTCTGCTCCCAGTCGTCTGGCCTTTTTGCTTCAGCCCGATGAATCTGCAGGACGACCATCACCTCCTTAGAGAACAGAGAGGTGTGTTGTAGCTCTTATCAACAGCAGTATGGGCTTCCTCCTGTCCGACACTGATAGTAAAATGTGTTTGGTCACTGTTGGGTGAAAACCTCTTATCTCCAAAGTGTCACCTTTTCAGGGACTACAGCCTTGATTTCAGCTGGACAAAAACAGATCTTTTGACAATTTCTGATTTGGAAATGAGGTATTCACTTGACAAAAGTGAGAGATACAACCACAACACGATGAAGTGCATGAGCTGGATCCACAAGGATCACTCACGAGACTTAATGAGACATGTCCCTTTTTTTCCTCTGATGTTTGTCTGAACTCTTGTGCCCTCTCTGTAAAAACCCTGGTTATACCTTTGAACAATGAAGTCTTCAACAATGAACCACTAAAACATCCATTAAATCTGGCTTTAACTTGCTGCACCTCCTGAGGACACATATGTGTATGTGTGGCCTTTTGTCATGGTAATAAAAAAAGAATAAAACAACAGACCCCCAACCCAATCTGTCCTCCTCTGGGCGGAGATGCATTAGCAATCCAATGCAGCACGACTGCACTCTGTCTTTCACTCTCACCTGCTGGGCCAGGTCTTCACGACACTCAGGCTGGATGTAAGAGCAATAAAAAACAGAGATTATTGCCTTTCACAGGATGTTGTGGAGGAAAGGAGAGGCTCTGGAGATGAGAACGATGGTTTCCTTAGATTTCCATATGATCTCTCTCTTGACTCTTGCTTGACTTCAAGAGATCAATCACAGTGAACCTCAAGACTGTAGTATTTTTTAGACTTTTCAAATCAATCTGCAGCAGTATTATAACACTAATAAAACAAAATGCAGAGTTGATGTTCACTGTCACGGATTACACAGCTCAGAAGTATAGATCATTCCCATATTACACAAAAAATAACTTATTGGAGCTGACATAATTTGTAATTAAAACCTCCAAACATACTGATAAGCAATTATATAGAATCCAATTTTGAGATAAATGTGCTATTAAACTAAGTATTCAAATTCACACAAACATGTTTTCCAATATTAAATCACTTAATAACCAGCCAACATATTAAAATGTCTCTCCCAGTTTTCCATTCTGGCTTTCACCAAACTAATATCTCGGTCAGAGTCTAATCTCTTTTCTCAATCAAGCAACAGTTTTCCATTAAGGACCATCTCATTAACTTTGTTTCCACAATAATTAAATCAGTTCACAGATGTCACTGGGTATGTAGTTTCACGGTCAAACCTATTCCCTGAATGAAATTACATCTAATTTGAATAATTCAAGTTAGGGAAACCATAATCTCAGTCAATTACATATCTTCAAGAACGGAAGAAGATAAATTAATGGAGCTCTATGTCCCTGATGTGTCTAACATGCAGTGGTAATATAACAGTGGTGATTTAATAAGCCAAATAACTATATCCTGGATGAGGGTCTGTCTAAATCCTGGTTTACTTACAATAAGATCATCTTGGTAAATATGAGCCGGGGTGGCTGGTGACCCTCTTGAGCGGTCCCTCTGTGTTTTTTATGAAATTGTGATTCAGCTTCCAGGCCGAGATGAGCTTTCATAATGAATCTCATAAAGCCCATCTTTACACAGAGACTGACTTAAGCCTTTATCTGAAAAGATGCTTATTAAGATAGGAGGTCCTTATCTCACCGACACACTGACAAATCTTTCTCTGTGGCTGTCTGCTCATGTGTGTAAGTAAGCACGTGACTGTGAGTGTGTGTGTGTGTGTGTGTGTGTGTGTGTGTGTGTGTGTGTGTTCGGGCTCTCCTGCTTGGTTTGAATGTTTTCAAAACTGCAGCTAATAATTAATGAGCTGGCAACAATGATCAATCAGATGACAAAGAGAGAAAGAGGGAAAGAAATGTAAGAGAGAATGAGGCAGAGAAAAAACAGAGAAAGAGAAAAGCAAAAGAAAATGGAGTTACTGATGCACTGATAATAAACAGAGGAGCAGAAGGTTTTGAATGACTTGTATACACACACACACACACACACACACACACACACACACACACACACACACACACACACACTGTTTGTGAATGAAAAGGGATGCAGGGCAAAAAGTCAACCACTAGAGGGCAGCAGAGTATCTGTGCAAGGCTTTACTCACAGTGATGTATAGTTCAAGGTTAAAGGTCGAGCTAGCTTATATTTCATATGATGCCACACACAAGAAGGAACAATAACCACACACACACACACACACACACACACACAGACAGACACACACACACACACACACACACACACACACACACACACACAACCAACCAAAACAGAGAGCCAACAACTTCAAACACCATTCACACATTTCCAGACTATCACCTTCACATTAGTTTCTGCAGATTGTGCCAGATTTCACACACAAACACACACCTACACACACACACACGTTTGTCTTTATATCCTTCTGAGGACACTGACTGACATAATGCATTCCCTAGCCCCTTACCCTAATCTTAACACCTAAACCCAACCTTTACCAAAAACTACACTTAAAACCTATTCTAATCTTAACCTGAAAAACAAATTTTAACCCTAAAATGCCATAAAAATATCCTCAAAACCCAGAAATGTCCTCCCAATGCCCATTTTCTGAAATTGGTTCTCTCAAACATAGATAGACATTCACACACACACATACAGTATACAGTGATACTCTCTTCACTGCTCCTCTCCTCTCTTGCTGTCCTCGTTGCATTATGGATTAACTCTTTGTTACAGGTGTACACAACATGTTTGTGTGTTTAGTGCCAACTGGGCCATCCAGCTGGGTGTTTGCGAGGAGCACGAGCCTCAGCCACACTCTGCCAGCACTCCACTAATCCCTCAGATAACTGCTGACATGTTCTGCTACTAGTTGTCTGCGTTCTGTGCACTTTGTTCAGTGTTTTGGTGGTTTCATTTTAATGCAAATGAGCACCGTTTTACAGTTTTAGTACCCTGTGTTATATCCTTTTCATGAATATTTCCTTACTCTTTTGCATTATGCAGTGTCTATGTTGTTTTAATTTTGGCCTGAATTCTCTCAAAAAGCAGATTTGATCTCAATAAACCATCCTAGTTAAATAAAGGTCAAATAAAACTGAATACTGACAGTGAAAGAGATAGTAAGAGCAAAAGGACAAGTCATCCCACTCGAGAAATGACTCATATCTCAACCCATTTATATGACTGTACTGTGTCCAGGTCTATTCACTGCTACTGTGGTCACTAAAATTGATCTATCTGCTTCCTCAATGATGGGTTTTTCTTGCAGTATGATTGTTGAAAGATTGTTGTGAAACATTTTACGCTATCAAACTGTGTATGATGGAATTTTATCCATATTTGACCAGAAGAAAACTTTTTTTTTTTTTCTTACTGAAAAAGAGTAATGTTTAGAAATTGGGATGCATGTCATTGTCATGTCAACATCCAATACCCATTCATTTCTATGGGCTCTCCATGTGTGAAATTGGATCTCTTATTTCATTTCTGTTTATATTATCTTTACTTTCACATCTGTCATTATGTGTGTGAGTGATATTTTTGTGTCTGCAATAATAGAGGAAGATAAGTACAAATATCCATAACTTCAGGTACAGAAAACATCCAATTTTTGCTGATTATTTGTAGTGATGCTGCCAAAATCTTAGTGGCTCACTGAAGGTGTGAAGTGTGAGTGTAAATTTGATTTCTCCCTTTTTTGGGGCAAATAAAGTCAATCTGCTCCCTTTAGTCATCAGTAAAATCTTTCAAAATGCACAGCAGGTTTGATGTGATGAAGAATAGTTTAGTATACATTTTAAAAAATGACCTACAACTGTCACTTCATGAATCAAACCTGATCCCGACAACACATTTGTAAGTAATTGAGTCATACTGTAGGTTAACAAAATAACTACAAAAGTACATACACATACTCATAATTCATTACAATAAGCAACAGCTGTAAGATGATTCTCTTGTCTAAACATGCAGCCAAAACACAAACAGTCAGAGATGATGGATGTTAGTACACGACTGCAATATTCACATAAATGCTGATGGTCAGGAGGGTCAAGGGTTAACCCAGCTGAGAGTAAAGAGGCTGCTTCATCAGCACCACGGGGATGGAGAGAGGGAGAGAGAGAAAGAAAAGATGACGAGAGGAGAGAGAAAGAGAGATAGAGAGAAAGTCATAGAAAGTAGGTCAGTGAGAAAACGTGATTAGCCATCAGACAAACGACACCAGCAACGGACGCATGGCCAGTCCGCCGGCGCTGGGTTCCCCCCCTATCTTCTCCTCACGCGATCAACATCACGCCGGATTCAAATTCGTCTCCTAAACAACAGCGTGCTTGACGCCTCAGTGGCTCTGAGTCACGGTTACAGTAAAGACAGGTTGCCAAGCATGCACTTGCTGGCTCTGTAATACACACACACACACACACACACACACACACATACACACACACACAGACAGACAGACACCTCTTTCCCCTCGCTGCCTTACAAGGCTTTGGAGCGATCCCTCTTGCCGTTGCAGCCGTTTGCATGGGGGTTGCTAAGTGCAGCCAATATTTCACAAACACAGCAAAACAACCATCCTGATATCCTGCTACGCTGCCATCCTGGACAGCGGAGACACAGCCTGCTCCGTCTCCTTCCAGGAACAAACTGAATTTTTGGCTGCACGTTTCCCAACAGACAGTATGGTGACACTGAAACTCTACATATTGCTTCAAAAAAATCAGCTTTCAAGGAGCTATCAAGACTGAGAAAAGAACTGAAGAGTTAAACACACAAACACAACATGCTGACAGCACTAACACTGTTGCCAAGATTGAAATTCTTAACATTTTTATGCCAACGGATTCAGAATGATTGATTTTTCTTCATAATTTCCTACTTGTTGTACAGGAAAACAGCATTTAGACTGTAACGAATGAAAACTGAAGTCATCACTAATGATTTAGTGACAGAGGAAGCCTTATGCAGCAGCTCTCTGACTGAACTAGACCACATATTGTACCTCACACAGCTGCATGGCATGTTTGAGCGGGTAACAGCCTACATTCATTAGAGTGGTTGTACTGAGTAGTAAGTAGTGGTAAACAGTACTTAGGTGAACATGCCAGTACTCTATAGTCCTCAATGATCTTACTTTAAGAAAGGCAGCAAAGATTACAGTGGATTTTATGTGAGTACAGCGAAATACCAGTCAGCAGCGAGGTCACTGTGTTTTATCCTAACCTGAGTGTTTCTTCTGGCTTCTAATCCTGGTGTGGGGCTTCTCGGAGGTCCTGAGCCCGCCTGCTGGCCCAGTGAGGGTACGTGGGTCTTGAGCGGCGCCGAGGGCAGAGCTAGAGCTGACGGTCTGTTGGGGTTCTGGGGGATTGGCAGGGCACTGTGCACCGGTTTGGGTTTGGGGAGTCCTGACTTCATCTTTGAACCCACCAGGATGGCTGGCATCTTCTCCCTGGTCGCCTGATGTCTGCACGCTCCCCTCCCTCCCACACTGAGATGGAAATCCTGCTGGTCAGGAAAACTTGTCTTTGATCACTCACATATGATCCAGCTATTTCTTTTAATGTGGAGGTGTCGCCAGATTAAAGAAATGCACGTGCAGTTTGCATACAACTGCACCTGATCTGCCACTTGGTTAAATTAATGTGTTTAATCTCTGGGTGTCTGGGTCTTGGCTGCTCCTGCTGGATCTCAGCAGGGGGTTCAGCTGAGCTCCCCAACATGCAGTGGAGGGGGTTTAAAACCCACCAATCCCACCTGTTTCCTGGTACCAAGTAGTTTCAGCTTCTTGTTTCATGTAGAAAATACCAAATCCTCCTCTGAGTGTTCTGTTGAAAAGAGATGTTTCCAGATAGAGAAAGTCAAGGAAGGAAAAATCAAAAATCCCACTTCACACTAGGAGGAATCCCCAGTTGCCTGGTGGCAGAGTGAGTGCTCCTTTCCATTTCTTTCCAGCACACAGCGAGTGTCATCAGTTGGCCAAAAGGATCTCACAGGAAGCAGAGCAGTTGGTCCTGCACGGAGTCCTGTTAATTACACCATCGCAACAGGATGACAGGAGGAAAGACGGGGCTCCGTGGATGAGAGGAGACAAGCGAACAGAGTCTGACAGAGAGAGAGGGAGAGAAAACATAAAAGGCAGCGGCGAGTGTGCGCTTCACTGACTGCTCAGCCTGCGACTACACAGCCTGAAACACACTGCACTCTGCTGCTCCCTCTCTCTCCCTCTCTGGTAAGTCGTGGTTAGCAGCAGGTGTGGCTTAGATCAGGACTGACATATGTGGAGACCAGCTCAACAACATCAACTCAGTATGCTCCTCCAGCCTGCTTCTCTCTCTTCCAATGTGGTCTTATTTCCTTTTCCTACATAAAAAAAAATGGTCATCTAATAAGCTATTTAATCTGATCTTTATGAGTTTAAAAATGCTACTCAGGTTTGCCAGCTCAGTGTGTTACTTTTATCTGCTGATGAAGGAGTCTGAGAAAAATCGTTGGCATTGTCTTGAAAGGAGGCATCGCTCCTCGAGAATCAACATGGGTCACATCGTGCAATCTAATTAGCAAAGCGAGAAAAATAGGACTGTAAAGTGTAACAAAAATAAATTGTACCCAACCTAACATCTAACATCTAACCCTATTAAAACACACTCTACTGAAATAAATCTCAGCTGTCACCACCAGGTGACATCACCTCCTAAGGGAGTAAATTACCATCAAACTTCATTGTGGCGGCTGTAATTATATAGGCGTTACACATTATCTTAACATAAAACTGTCTATATTTGGCTGGTAAACAAAATATTTCAAACATGAGACACATGTGACAAATGAGATAAGCACAGTACAATAACATTTTCACAAGATTTGTCAGGGAGGATTTTTTCTTTAAGGATATTTTGTACGTTGTAGTTTCTATTTGTGAATGCTTAGATCTGAATGAATATCTTTCTATTAAAGTGAAACATTGGTATTTTTCAAACCTGGACCCCATTCTTCCCATCTTTTTGTGTCCAAGTGACTAATGGGGGCAACAATTATTTAAAATTGGTCCAGTATTGAGTGAGAACGCTGCAGTCAGAAGCGCAAAATGGGCTACGATGTAATCCATTGGGGCAATTGTACACCATCAATGTATGTCGATTAAAAGCTCTTCTTTTTGCCACTGACAGATTATTACAAGTGTCTGGCAACATTATGGAGTGGACCATACAGAGAAATAAAGCGTGCTTGATAAACGTCTTATTGATCCATCAGTAATTTTTGATTTGCTTGAAGTGCTGCTGCTTCATTGTCAGTAACCATACAACATACTGACACTGGGGATGCTATATTAATAGACTCTCTTCTCTGCATTCACTCCCTCCTCTGATTATTAGCTCCCCGTTTTTAAATATGAGGATGGCCAATTAGTGGACTGGTGTCAGATCAGTCTGACTCCCAACAGGCTCAGTGAAGTCTGCCGAGGCGTTGAACCAAAGACTAAATATACAGTAGAATCAGGGAGATTCATTTTCTTCTCTCTTCGTCTATCACCAGTGAATTTAACAATGTACTGTTGTGTTCTCTATAAGACCAGGATAGTTTGATTCGTAGACACCTTTCTCCCAAGATCAATTTAAATCCCTGGGACACATTTACACACTGTTTTTTTGGATTGGTGGTGTTAACTCCTTTAGTTCATTTAAAAGAGACAGATATGAACCTTATGTAGTGAGACAAGAGGTAGAGTCTGAAACGCTTTCCAACAGAACAGGTGTGAGAGTATAATAACACAAAATCATAATATATATGAGTGTACCCTGAAATCCATCATGTTTGGGAAGCCAAGTACAACAAAAATGAATGTATGTATCAAATTTAATGGAAATACATAGCTGACTTAAAAAAAAGGGAAAACTGTGGCGCAACAGAAAAAGTCAGAAGACCACAAACAACAGCAGGGCACATCCTCTAGGAACGAGAGTTTGGTAGGTGCCGACAATGCCGTCCCTTGAGTCACTTCTTCGGCATTGCTAAATTTCTCAACAAGTTAAAAATCCTAACAAGTAATTTAAGTGTTGTTTCGTTGAAATGAGAGAGAAACCATCTTTAAACACAGTAGCTGTTTACCACAATCCAAACCAAACAAATTACCAGCAATTACAAGCATTAGAGACTCGAGAAATGGGAAAGTCACACACACACACATACACACTCACACTCACAAATACACACACACACACACACACACATTTCATATGAACATGATTTAATCTTGAAGAGGATGTGCTTAGTATGTTAATCGTAATCCTGTTACATTAATCCTAAATTATGTAAATGCTGATATTTGATTATGTGTGTGTGTGTGTGTGTGTGTGTGTGTATGTTCAGTTTATATGATTATAGATTAGGAGGTCCAGTTTTTTAAATCATTGGTGGATTGTACCCATTTCCTATTTGCTTCAATGGGTTTAAAGCATTTCTCCACATTGGTTCTGCACTGTAGGTGTCTTCATGTTTATCTGCTCAGCACCTCACAGCCTGACAATTATTAATATGCTCTTCAAGAACAGCTCAGCCTACCATGCATACTATTAAATGCTGTAGATCATGCTTTGCAACTGCAACTGCAACATTTTTACCCTCAAACTATAATTGATTGAATTTACATTTATAAATATTCACCCTATGATAATCACACTCACTGTAGGTCACAGAGTTTCCACCTTGTCATAAACGACCGATCATGCTGCAGTTGGGTGATGAGTGAAAAGCAGGGCTGCCTCGCTGATTGAAAACACACCCACATCCTGACATGGAAACACACCAGAACTCTCCGACAGAAACATAAAGAGAAATACATTAACTCTACCCGACTAACCTCAGCTGTCATTCTGTAAAATAAACAAAACATGCCCAGCATAACATAACAAGGGAAACTTTTTTTTTCTTTTTTTTCCCTGCTATCCCTCTGTGATGGTAAACATGTCCCCGGACCCTCGCAGATCACAACACAGCACTTCATAGAGAGGGAAAATAAAACAGTAATATGTGATTTATGTAGCAACCTTTGAAGATACCTGATGACAGTCCAGTGTAGTCTAATAATAGAGGCGCATTGGCTGTAAATGGGCGGTATTGACAGTAATAACTAGGACACCCACTGCCTGCTCCTGCTGAATGTTTATACTGTATTTAGCTTAGGATAATAAACAGTCGTGTGGGGTAGATGGTGGGTGTTTGCTGTTAGCTCTGTAGCTATGGAGAGAGATAAATGTCAACACAGATTATAAATGAACCGTACAGATGAACAATTGAATTATCATCAGGGAGTATAGTGATATACTATAAATTTACACTGCGGTCAGCTTTGCAAATACTCAGTAATGTTTTACTGATGGGACCAGGTGATGGGGTTCTCCGTGATCACACTACTTTCTACCATTGTTAGAATAGTCTGCCTGGTCTTAGACGTGTTATACACACATATCAAAACTCAGACAATATTGTTGTTCGGTCTCCCTACAAGTGAATGCGACCATTGTTACAAGCCCATAAATCCCGTTTTGGTTCATCATTGTTTTTTCGTTATCCCACCTTCTGTCTGTCTTTAGTTACTTTTGTTTTTTTCTTTTTCTTATAAATATAAAAAAATGTGCAGGTTTTTGTTCTCAGCAATTCTTTTTAACATTACACAATTATAGTACTGTAACAGCTAGGTTTTGATACTGTATGCTGATATTTTCCTCTTTTTTTTCCCTTGACAATAATTGTGAACCAAGTAGTCAATACCAAATGTGTAATGTATTCTGTGTGGATAACAATGAAAAAGAAAAAATTGGAAAAAAAGAATAGTTTGGCTTTATTTAAATGAGAGATTTCAGTATTAGTGTTTTGTCAGTGCTCTTCTCAGTAGTTTGAAGTGGGGTTATCTCTGTCTGTTTTGTTTACTAATCAGAATTTAGCAGCATTTTAGTCATGAATATTTAAAGCTGAAGTTTGGAACAACAAGTCTTTGCTAAATTAGTTCACAGAATGCTGATTAAACCTATCACAGCCAGACATATCTCTCTGCTTTTCACAATACAAAGAGTTTTTAAAGTTCCAGTGTGTAGAATTTAGTGGCATCTAGTGGTGAGGTTGCAAATTACAATAAATTGAACACCCATCTCCTCACTCTCCAATTCCACACCTATAGGAGAAATTAAGGTGGCTGTGAAACTCCTAGCTAGTGTTTGGTTTGACTCTTCTGGGCCACTGTAGAAACATGACAGCCTCCGTGGAAAGGGACCCGATCCCTATGTAGATATAAAGGACTTATTCTAAGGTAAGGAAAACACAATGATTCTTATTTTAATGTGATTATACACTAATAAAAATGTACTTATGAACATTATATTTAAGTTCTGCCAAGTTCATCCCTTTAGATGCCTCTAAATTCTACACACTGCACCTTTAAATCTCATGTCAGATGGGATATCTCTGCGCTGGCCATTAATCGTGCATCTCTTCTAGACTTTCCAAATGTTATCAGACCAAATGGGTCAAATTCTGATAGTGAAATGAGTCATTTCACAGGAGTACTGTGATGCTCAAAACAATTCAACCACAGTTTTACAGTCACAACAGTCAGTTACAGCCGGTGGTGTGCTGGCCATCGAGGCATACTAGGATAAATCCTGGTGGGCCAGTGGGCTGTCAAAAAATACGTTTTTGGGCTGGTGGACTGTCAAAACATATCCGTTTGTACCAGAGTGTGCTGCATGCCTGTGTCGGGAAATCACAACTGAGCTACTACCTTTAGTCTCACTGCCAGGAGGGAGAGTTTCCAGTTTATAAAATATAAGGGGATGATATTGGTACAGCAATGAAATATGATCCAAGACATTTTTCACCACTCTTTTTATAAGTTTTATCAAATCTTCATGCCCAAAATATATAATTATAAAGTAATGCCATACTGTTTTCCTTATGGTTGGTTTGGTCTATATGATTGGCTGCCAAATGAAGGGACAATGGAGCAAAAGGAAACTAATGAAAGTCTAGAAACAACCTCTTGCAACATCCTTCTCATGAATAGTTAATACAGTAGCATCTTTGGTTTTGCTTCTCACCTTCCCCCACCTGTACATTTGTGCTTTAGATAGTGTAATCTGAATTGAGAAACTAAACTTGATCTGAGAAGTATTAATTCAATGAAAAAAGTTTCAAAGTCCTTGATTAATTATTGATAGGATTTATATTTTCTAAATTCAATTGTTTATTATGAGCATGAAATTGAAATGTATGTATGTAAACACAGTCTGCTGACGGTGATCCATTTCCATAGTCTGATTCATGCAACTCTACCCCTATACTTTAATATTTATGCATCACAAATGAAATAAGACTGTGCACACACACACGCACACGCACACGCATACGCACACACACACACACACACACACACACACACACAGAGTCCCTTCTTTTTCTGATTGTTTTCATTAGCAGAGTTAGCAGAGCAGAACGACTGAGCTCTCACCGACATGAGCATCACTAACTGGAGCAATGGCCTGACATTTCCCCCATGACAGCAGGATCTACAACTTGACCTACACACACACACACACAAACACACACACACACACACACACACACACACACACACACACACACACAAAGTTATTTACGATAATGAACAGTGGCAGTGCTGGGTTGAAGTGCGAGTCCACAGAGCCCAGCAGGGCTACAGGCCTGCCTCAAGTGACACTGGGTGATGCGACATAAAGAAACACACACAGGGTAAACGCACACAAATAAACAGCAACACACCTACTACATATTCAGCAAGTATCACCATGAGAGAATGAGCTGAGGCAGCCTGGAGGATGAGAAATGAGTCCTGTTTGCTTATGAAACATGAAATGAGACCACGGTACATGGGCGAGGAAATTAAAGGAGTCAACTGACAGCAGAGAGAGAAATATGTGTGTGTGTGTGTGTGTGTGTGTGTGTGTGTGTGTGTGTCAGTTTGGATCCTGCTGAGTGTGTTTGTGCCCTTGCCCAGCGTCCAGCTGTGGCATGTGTGTGTATGTATGTGTATGTGTTTTGATCTAAATGGGTCTCTGGAGCAGTCGGGGGTGGGCATCCTGTCACATTCCCGTCACATGTCGCCAACACAGGTCATCACTGTGGGCTTAATTCTGTCAGTTTAGAGGGACCAGTAAAAACACACACACGCACACACACTGCGAAAAAACATCAATCAAGTCATTTAGTCTATCACTGACTTCTTCAAGACTTCTTTCAAAAGGAAAATTCAACGTTGGTCTTATATTTGTAGTTTTGCCTCATATTTCTATCCATGTACTGACTAAAGTTAACAACAAAGACAGTTTCCATAGATAATCCCCCTCAGGAAGTCAGTCTTTAAACTAGGGATGGATGTTTAATAGAGTCTCACTAATAACTGTATCATTTTCTGTCCTTCCTTTTCTCTTCCAAATATGTTTGGCTTAGGGTTCAAATAGTCTGACTCCTTTTAAGGGATGCTGATTCATTTAAAAATCTCAGTAATGAACTTGGTGAGTACAAAGTTGTAGTGCTGATAGGATGGGTAATACTTTAGCCCTCCTGTTGTCTTCCCATTTACAGTGTAATCCAACTTCATTCCCATTTATTACCACACCTATTTTTTTGGAAACTGATGTCAATAGGCCTCATTTTTGACCCTGGAGGACAAAAGGAGGGTTAACCATTGTCTTTCATCCCTTTTTCTCTTTGGCAAAACTAAATTTGTCCAAATAGTCTGATTATTAGTTGGCTTGTCTGACTCCTTTTTAGGGGTGCTGACTTATTTAATCCTTTGTAGGTCACACCAAGAAAGTGCTATCTTAATTTTTTTGTTTTGTTTTGAGGCCATGACAACATAAAACATGGATTTTTTTTTCTCATTGACCGTGAATTTCATGTTTTACAGACCTCCTCATTTGTTCAAAACTTTTTAAAAAACATGTTAGAGACTCATTCTGTTCGTGTACAAGATGAAAAAATGAAACTCAACTTCAAAAATTGTCTCCAGCAGGATCTCTTATGTCAGCAGTGATTCATGTTTATTTATACACTAGCACAAACTGTATCTATAGCAACCATAACGCAATCTGATGATCTTTTGATGGTGCATTACATACCTCATACAAGTGGTAAAGACTGCCCAAAACGTTTGAGTTAAATAGATTTTGTTTTTGACCAGATATCATGACACAAAGTGACGTCCACCAAACGGTTGAGCAGACCTAACCCAAGTTATAATACACTGTGATTAACCTTTAAGAAATTAACAGAATCTGGTGGTGTAATCATTCAATTATAATCATTGCACTTTCTCTCAGTGCAGTTTCTCTTGTTTTAGAGAAAGGAGTGCCACTGTCTTAAATATAATGGAAAATGACTTGTTACATTCTTTGCATACATACACACATTCCTTAACCTCAAACCTTAATCACAATTGACCTCAACCTGACCGTCTAACCTACTTCCTGAAACTAGGTCTTAAACCTGAAACAGCCATCACTGTCTTCAGCCTTCACTTTCAAAAAAGTCACTAAAGATAAAAGTACAAAGGGAAACACACACACACACACACACACACACACACACACACACACACACACACACACACACACACACACACACACACACACACACACACACACACACATCCCTACTTCATGAACAACATTGAAAACATGAGAGCAAACTCATAAAAAATACACTTGCATGTTCATTCACACACAAAATCACACATGTACAATGGCACACACACACACTAACACACTAACATAGACGCAGGGTAAAACGAGACAGAGGAGACAGCAGCACCCAAACAACAGTCTCCCTGCAGTAAACTGGGGTGACAGATAAGGAAACCAGGGAGAAGTCAGCACGGCCACAGCTCCGAGGTGTGTGTGTGTGTGTGTGTGTGTGTGTGTGTGTGTGTGTGTGTGTGTGTGTGTGTGTGTGTGTGTGTGTGTGTGTGTGTGCCCTACTTTAGATCAGTGGATGGACATTTTGGGCGTAGGTGGAGAAAGAAAGTGAAGTAGAAAACACAATAAACTGTCTCCTCGCTCGCTTCTCAGTAAAAGTCTGCATAATTAACCAGCACTAATCAGCCTTTAATAGCTCATTTAATACCTATTAGCTAAAAGGTGGAATTACATGGCAGCATATTACACTGGACACGTTCCCTCACCTCCGTCTACACATAATTAAATTACACGAGAAACAGCGACTTTCTAGGAATCCACTGTGTTTGATGTTATATTTTCAGACATCCAGCACTGTTTTAACCCCCTCCTATTTAACAAAGGAGACAGTGGTGAATATTTAATGACTGAAAACGGGTGAAGAAGAGGACGCCTAATGTTCGAAAGCATAAATTAATACCTCGAAGCTCAGCTGATCTTAGAGAAAGCTCTGAATGATATGTTTAATGTTCATAAGTCAATATTAGTTGATCTGACCTCCTTTATTGCTTTCCAGTGTTCACAAAAAAAAAATCCTGCTGCTGAGAAGCTGTGCATGGCCTAAATACCCAAAACACCAGCTCCCACCCACCAGCAAGTGACATTAAACAACACCAGACTCTATTCCTTAGTGGAGAAAAATGGGAAAAAATCAATATGGGTGAGATTAAAATATTGCACCACCTAACAGTGGTGCAATAAACCAGCCAGTGTAATGTAAGCCCTGAGGTTTAAATAGCAATTACCCCCCACCCCTCCCTCCTCCCCACCTCTAACTGCTGTGACACAAACCCACTTTCTGTTTTTTTTTTTTTAATTCTCTAAGTGATGAAATAGGACAGAAAAAGGAAGACAGACAAGGGCAGAGATGGTTTTTTGGAAAGACAAGAAGTAAGAGGGAAGAGAAACAGAGATGTAGATGGAAACTGAGTAATACAGGAAGGAGAGGAAGAGAGATGAAAATACAGGATAGGAGAAGAGAAGTGGCTGATAGATGGCAGGTTATTCTATTCTGCTCCTGTCCTTGATAAATAACTTGTCTTTGGCTGCAGGAAACGGCACAAGATTCAACAGATAGTAAGAATACTCTATTGGATTTCAAAAACATGAAAATTGGATTTGAAGAGATGCACAGGTGTGACGTGGGAATAAAAGAAAAAAAACCTTGGCACTGATAGGACCACATGCTTAAATTTAGCTCTGCTCCATCTTGACATTTAATATTGCATTAATGTGGCAGACACGTTTGTCCAAAATACAATGTGTGAATTTAACTTCAGTAGAAAGTTAGATGTCATCAAAATGTCATTACTGAAAGATTGCATTAACTTTATTAGATGTTTATGTTTAAATAACCAGGTGAGACAATCAACAGCTAAATTAAACTGAGAATTTATGCAGCTGTCAGTATTATCAAGATGCCATTACTTCATCTGCAGTAGAAGAAGAAGAAATTTTTTGGCTATATTTCAGCATCTTTCACATTTTTGACATCAGGTTTTTTTTAGGCACAAATTTAAACTTTGAATTTAAGCAGGTTCATGGAAATGTAATTCAAGTCTGCAACCTGGAATATGTGAAAAAAGACAAACACAGACTGGACATCTTGTTCATTTGCCATCAATGTTCTTAGTCATATGTGTATCACTGACAAAGGAAACGACAAGTGGACAAAAACTGATCAGATTCAAGTTACACAAATGAAAAAAAATCGTCTGCTCTGAACATCATAACATCATCAGGCTCTGAACGTCACCTGCATCATATAAGAGTGGATCCACCCTCATCTTAAAAATGAGTTAATATGGCCCGATCGTTGTTAAAATCAAACTTAACAGTTTCATAAAGTTTCTCTATCATTAGATAGACACAAACTGGTAATTATGAGACACCAAGAATGTACTTCCATGTATATTAAAACAAAAACACTCTTTCATTCTGACTGATTTCTGAGCTACGTATCCACATGCTCATTATCGGGTCCATACATCCACATCCAGCCATATCCAACAAAACTTTCTAGAGCGCATTTACGCAACTAAAGGCTCATTAGTGCAGCGGTTTGGATGCAGGAACGAAGAAGTTGAAGCGAAGAAAATACAGCAGGCGACCATTTTTTTTCCCAAAGTCAGGCTTCCAAAGCTATTAAATGAATAATGAACGCTCAGTCATGCAGTGCATATACAGTACGGATACAGTATATTCGACAGAGCATTAATAACAGAATGTCTATTGATGCATGCGAGTAAAAAAAAAGCATTTGATCTGCAGAGAGTAAATAAAAACATATCATCTATACTGGGAATAAACAGAATTACAGCGACCGTGGCCACTGAAGGAAACTGTAAGGCAGACACAGCACATGGTAGGCACACACTAAAGCGGAGAGCAGATATCAGGGATTAGTGGATTGCTAAAGATAAAAAATGCTAATGGAATTCACCAAACAAAAGTGCTGGAAAAATTTTGTGCAGGTTTATCGAGGTGTCTGTTTGCATTATTCATCGGATGTAGCAAAAACAGTCAGTGTTTGCATGTGGTAGAAAAAGGCTCTCATGTGATTCTGCTAGGCTCTATTAGAAATATGAAAGTGTAGTGAAGTGTGTGTATAATCTGACCTTTCTATTATTTGCTGCTCAGGATAGTGAGTTTTAGTCATTTGTACTGTAGTAATCTGTACATACTGACATTTAACAATTTAACAGTTCATCTTATTTCCATGACAACAATCAGGACTTGAATGTATCTAAATCAGTTTATAATTTATAGATTTGTACTCACAATCCCCCCCAAAAATCTGCAGTTTTGTATGTATTTTCTTCATTTTGCATTCAACGCCTCCTCTTGTAGTCAGGGCATTTTTGCCTGTTCCAGATAATTTAATGTTTGAAACTGTTGTTGCAGATGTAAAACTCAGGACAGTGAACTTCTCTAACACGCGATATGAGCTCTGCTGGTTTTTTAAAAGGGCAGTAAACTCTGAAGTGATACTCCACCCAAAAATCTTTCTAATATCAAACACCCTGTAGGCTTGAAAGGTGCCTGTAAAAAGTTGATAGCTTTCTTCATAGAGAACAGCAGCTGTGCCCAGCTTGGATTCATTTAACTTATGATGGATTCCAATGGTGACAAATTTTCCATAGAAACATTTAGAAAACCATGCTTAACCATCATTTTGAAAGAAGATGACTTAATATACACAGCTATGTTTTTTTTAGTTTGCATTCTTAGCTGTTGTGTGAATCAAATACCGAAAATTGATTACCAACTTGTGTGAAATTGACCATGCATGATGGGCGTAGATGCGTTGGCAAACTTTAGATTTAGTTAGCTCCCCAAAAAAAAACACTGACATTGTAAAATAGACACAACGCTTTATAAGAGGGTGGTTGGCTTTTAACACAGGAGATGGTTACTCGCTTCTAGTCAATGTTGGTTTCCTTTAAATGTGACTGTAGAAGCGCCTTGGTGGTTGAGTGGTTAAGGCACATGCCACATAAAGGCAGCGTCCCTGGTTTGATTCCAGTAAGGGACCTATGCTGCAGGTCATTCCTCTCTCTCTCTCTCTCTCTCTCTCTCTCTCTCTCTCTCCCTCTCTCTCTCTCTCCTGTCGGCCTCTATACAACCCACTGTTAAATACAGGCAAAAAACCCCAAAAATACATCTTTTACCAATATGTTTTTGAAATGCCAAATATGATCTTCCTCTAAACCTAACCATGTCAGTTTTGTGCCTAAAATTAACCTCAACCATAGCGTAGGCAAATCAGAAAATACTAATATCAGTCATTTTGTAGTGTGAATGTATAAGAGTTGTAATAAACAGTGTTGTCTAGCTGATAGTGGATAGTGGAGATATATATTAGGCATTTTGGAAGACAGTTACACACCAGTTATGTTGGCATATAGTTTGGAAGATTCGTTAAGTATGTCAAAGGTTAAATTAGTTCAAATGACATGGAGTGATCCTGACGTAAGAGTCAGGTCTACAATTTTCCATCATTCTGGATAACGTGGCTCACTGCACACACTTGACAATATAAAGCACTGATGTAACGCAGCACATGTGGGAGGCATTGATTTAAACTTCCTGTTAAACGTTGGCTGACACTGAAATAGCACAGTGGAAAGTGAGAGATTTTGTTATTTGCAGAGGTTGTGATTTCTGAAGTGATTCTCTTTACCTTAAAATGACAGCTAACTCTTATTCAACAGGAAACACACACGCATGCTTTCCAAAATATAGAAAGTGTAATTTATTCTGTTCTCATAAAATTTGTACTGTGCAGCCTTCACTTAGTGAGTATAAAGCAAAGCTAAAATCACATGTAACTTCCCTCCCACCCTAAACACAGACACATGCTGATGCACTCAGACGCACAGATGGGTGCATCAACGTATACACACATACGGCACACACACACTCATTTTAAGATTCATCTCACAGCAGCACCCTCTAACTGCGCTCGAACCCCCATCTGGACGACATATGTGAGCTTCTGTTGAGAGACCCGGTGTTTGACAGAAACTCACACTCAGCTGAAAGTAAAACTAAAACACTCCTGAGGAAACAACACGGGACAGGGACACACACAAATAAACTAAAGTGTTTCTTACCTGAGACAAGGAGGTCAAGGCATCACACAGGAAAGGGGCGAACGGGAGCAGCAAAGAAGAGAGAGAGGAGAAAGAAATGTTAGTTATGAGGCTAGATATACCAAACCACTTTCCATTATAGCAGAGGAATTCTCCCCAAAAACTGTATTTAAGATTGTGACTCTGATGATATTCATTCATTTTACATCAATATCATCGAAACTCTGCACTCATAAATCCTATTCCCTGCGATGGTTGAAAGACATTTTGATCGACTTATGTTCCCATGACCTCTAATTCTTTTAATGATGCAGCTATAAGCAAGTCATAAAACAACTGAAACACATTTAAGACCAAAACAATTATGAGGAATGCCTGATGTTGCAGAATAAGCACTCTTAAAAGCTCTTTGGCTCAATTTTCCTTTTTCAAACTACCAAATCCAAGCAGGAAGGAAAAGTTGTCAAGAGAACAAGATGTTGAAAAATCAATAAATCAAAAAACGCTATGATGTGCAGATTGTATCTATCTTTCCACGATAAGGAGTTGGAGACAAGAAAGTGTATCAGCAAAAGGGGGGGGGGGGGGGGGTTGCTTGGCTCTCAACCAGCCGAAACCACTGAGGGAGCCACCCGTCACGTTTACGACCTGTTTCTGCCTGCGGGGTGCCAAGGCTGAAATGTGCAGCCAAGTTGCTGCCCACCCAGCTTAGCCCCACTTACTCACAGCTTCCATTCGATAGGTAATGCCATTTGCACGGTGATGTAAAGCCAATAAAAGCTGTTTAACGGCAGGCAAATTTAAAGTAAATGTGAAGAACTCGCACACCTGTTTAAAAAAAAAAAAAAAAAGAGAAAAACTTATGAGCCTTTTGCGCTAGTATAGAAAGTGAGGAATAACTGACACATTGTGGGATAGACACAACTCTCCAGTAAGGACTTTCAAAAGGCAAACAGGAAATTAACACCACCACAAACAACAAATAAGAGTCCTAATGTAAGCATATTGGTTACAGAGAGAGGAAATCAAGTCTAAGGCCTCATTTCCTGCCTCGAGGCTTTGATGGAAACTCAAGGGTTACAAACTGAATTTTATGAAAAGTTGTAAAAAAAAAAAAAAACGTTAAAAGTTTTGGAAGCATGACTTTTAAATGTTCAAAGCCATACAGCTTGGAGAGAAGGAAACACATCGGCTTCGCGCCACCAAATGGAACAGCAATTAAAGGCTCTAATTTGGCAGAGGTTGGCAGGGATGTTTCTAATCAAGAGGTTGCACCGCAAGCTGGTGAATAAAACAAAGAGCAGCAGCCAGAAAACTCAACACGGACGATTTATGAACGCAATGGATAAAATGAAAACTTGGTTTGCATGTGTGAAGTGTGTGCGCATGCTGTAAGTGGTTTTTTAAGAGGGGGCAGATTGCACAGGACTCGGATGGAAATGGACAAACACAAACACACACACACAGCTTGGCATTCAAACATCAACATCACTATTCAGAGCAGCTAATTGGGCAAACTCTAACGTTGGCGGCTGTGAGCGGAAATCCCCCAGAATAAAAACTTAAAAAGGTCCATGGTGTCTTCTCCACCGCTCGACGTGAGCCAATTTGGCTGTCATGAATCTGACTCAACACAGAGGCCGCGAGGCTCACGGTCATGATAGTTTGAATGTGCTTTCCCGTTCTCACGCTTAAGAGAAATTGTGGGCGAAGGTTAATCTGTTTAAATGTGGATGTTTTCAGCACCCATTTACACTTGTGCACTATAGAGAAACCTGTATTTAGTGTAACACACGCCAAAGTATATAAAAAAACAGCTTATCCTTAAAGAAATAACATTATTCAACCAGTGTTTGACATTAAAACTTAGTATTGTTGAGATTGGTCAGGATTTATGTTGTCAGATGTCAGATGTTGATAGATGGATGAAAGGAGGAACTGAAGGCAAACACGCACATCTAATTGTGTGAGGTGCTGGCTTGCAGGTACACATTAAAGTAAGGAGGGGTAAGCCAAAAATCTTGCCTTCTCAGCAAAGGATTTACCCTGATAAAGGCCAGATGTGCCAATATGTTGATTCATAAAGTTGAAACTAAAAAGATCCTGTCTGTATTATTATGGATCTGCTAATGATTTTCTGTCTTTACTTGGACTTAAAGTGTAAAAAAACTATGTCTAGATGTTCAAATCCACAACATTTGACCTGGAAAGCTTCCAAAAGAAAAACTTGATTTTCTTTAACATATGCAAAAAAAAAAAAAAGAAAAGTGCAGCTTTGACTCCAACCATGCGAACAACATAAAATGCCTCATTTGAATTACAGGCGAGGGTGTTGTTTTCCAAGCTATGACAAAAACAACATGTTGAATAAACCATTTTTTTACACTGACTACTGGGAAATTGTTAACTGGCATATTTGCACATGCACATTCCCCACACATTTGTTTATTAAAAAGGCTGCAGAACATCTCAATTTGTTCTTTGTGGTTCTTCTAGCCCCTGAAAGCTCTGAATGTCCGATCTACTAACCAGCAGACTAAAGTTATTTTCATTAATCTGCAAAATATTGAAACAAGATTATGAAAATTGAATTATCCAAACCTGAATAACTGAATTACTGCATTCAAAATCAAACCCTGGCATGATTCACATTCAAATCTTAAATGGCATTGTCCTTGGCCATTCAACTCCATTCAACCAAAAGTAGCTAGAGCCAGTGGTGCTTTTTTTCCAGCAGCAGATGCTACTTTAAATACACCTCTACTGTTTCTGACAGCAACAATCTGGAGATCAGATTAGAAGGTGTGCTCTTTATCAGTAAGCAATCCTTTAAAGAGCTTAGTGAGTGGGCCCGGTCTGCCTCTGACAGCATGCTGGGTCAGGAAGGCACCCGCTCCATGTCGCCCACTCTCCGCTCTGTGCTAATCCTGTTTTCTGTGGAGTATTCATGCCAACGAAGCAGTAAAAAAATTCAGCCACACAACACACAGGGTAAGGAGAGAAAAAATGAAAAAAAACAAACAATGGATGAGCGTGTTTATCCTTGTGATGACAACAAGGGGCAAAAGGACTGAGCAGGACCGGGCAGAACGGATGTCAGCGTCTATTCATTATATTTTGACAGTTTAAACACATACGTTCAGTTGAAACACGCATTGAAGGTTTCCAGCTTTTACTGCCTTAAGGCTTGAAATGAAAATCCCTAAAATTAGACTTATTTTTAAACATATATTTCAGTTTGTATTTAGTCACCGGCAAAGTTTTCTACCAGATGCTTCGAGGGGTGATCATCTGTAAGCTGATATCTGAAGAATTAAAATGTCAAACACAATAACACAAACTCTTCAAATGGTGGTTTTGCACCCTGACAGGCAAAGGGTAGGGCACAAACACCACCAAATATCTGGATCATACTGTATGTGATGATATTTGATGTGATTTTCCATTATTATGCATGTTCATTTGAAACAGAAACAGGTTCTTTACACCAGAGATTTAGCGTTTTGCGGTTTCATAAAGTTGGGGGACTTGAAAGAGACAGACGGTACGGTCAAAATCAATGCGAGATATTCAACTTCCAGTCCCTTTTATGGGTAAATGTCCTATGATGCAACTCAATAACGTCCTTGTGAGATGCTCAATGCCTAGTTAATATTCATATCTTTCAGACTTCCCTCTACCTCAGGCTTTCTGTTAAAAATCTGTCCTCTCAAAGCTGACATAACCTTCGTGATGTCGTTAGGGTTAGATTTTTATAGAGGATATAAATTATAGCCCACACACAAGGTTAAAATGACAAAAAGAGGCTTCACAGAATATGTATATGACTATCATCATCACTACAAGGTGGTTTTATCATCTGGTGGTGGATATCCTTGGTTTGTCTTTACCCTCAGCAGATTTACTCAACAGTGAAGTGACTGTGACAGATAAAGAGGCCAGGACTGCGCCTCCTCGTCACCGCACAGCAGCCGCACCAGCTGACAGAGAGTGATCATCACAATGGCAAAGAGACAGAGCCAGTCAGTGGCAGAGACAGAAAAGGAGAAAGACAGAGCATTAGAGAGAAAAACACACACAAACATAAATGCCTGACCCGATGGAGACACCCGTTCTAAATTGCCATGAAATGATCCCGCAAGACCGCTGAAGGGCAAAGTGCCCAAACAAACAGAGGGAGAGACGAGAGAGTTGGACAGGGTGATGCTGTGAGGGGGAGGTAAAAAAAAAAAAGGATAGAAAAAGAAGACGAGGAGGAAGACAGGGAGGGAGAGAGGGAGGGAGGAAACAACGAAAAAGGAGGGGGGGGTTGGATCTTGCTGGTTTGCACTGGGAGCCACAGAGGCCCGCAGCGTTCTTTACAAGCTTCAACCATGTCAGATCACATCAGCGTCGCTGCCAGCTACTTTCCCCGCTTACACATTTGTGGAACCGTACACATCGCATATCTACATAGACATGTGTACACAAACACACACAAACACACACACACACAAATCTTGAAAAATGCCTCCATGACGTGATGCTTTTCTTAAACCTCAACTCATCTGCCCCCCTTATCCCGAAGCCCCTGTGGTCCAATTTCACAGCTTAGAGAAGCCACACGCACTCGCACACATTATGCCTGTGTTAAGCATGGATATACAGAGGTAAGCATGTTTGGTAGCTGAATCGTTTGTGTGATACTGAGAGTGACAGGCAGCCTGTTCCCTGATCTCCCCGAGGATTTTGCCACAAATACCCTCCCCGTTATCGTCCTCCCATCGCTTTCTACCACTCTCTTCCATGCTCCCTCCATCAGTATCATGTGTGACCCAGTTCAGCTCTGTCTTTCTATTTCTCTTTCTATCTCTCTTTCTCTTTATAACAAGGCCTAAACTTTCCTGAGGAGGAACGCATCAGTGGAGCAGCAGCAGCCTCCGCTCTGACTGCTTGCCTGAGGATGACTACAGTACAATACGACGACTACATTTTAAAGGGATCTCTTGACCCTGCAAACATGCTCTGAGGATTTGGAATCAAGTCTCAATATCTGATGGTTAAAAAGCTAAAACCAACAAAAACAAAATGGAAACACCAGGAAAATTAAATCAGTTTTGTAAGAGACTTTCATTGGTGAATTTGAAATAACAGATTTTGAGATATATCTTTTATGTAATTTATCGTATCCCTGTTTCTCTCAACGCAGATGAACAATACTACCTGGTATTTCCACATTCAGACACAATTTAATAAAGGTAACCTTATCTTTTTTGGTTAGTCTGCAACTCTGATTCCTACAAAATATGTTTATATGAAAGTAATTTACTTTTTCAAATCCAGGATGTGACTTCCTTACAACAGTCATAGAGAGGAGGGTGGTGGTCGATTGTTGGGCGTAAAAGCAAAGGACTTTTTCACACCACAGACCAGGGTTTAGGTCCAATTACCAAAATAAGGAAATATACTGGCAAAGTAAGTGTGTCCTGTTTCATGCTTCAAGCCAGCTTTGACTTTTCCTATATTAACTGAGAACACAGTTTTTTCCTAACCTCAAAGCAAAGTCAAGTCAAGTAGATATCTTTCAATGTTAAAGTCTTTTTAGTGCCAAAATCCCTGTTTTTGTTACTGTGCCTACATTTAACCAGGAATGTGTAAATCATGCTTTAGTTGTCAAGAGATGATAAAGTAGGAAAACAAATGAGTATGTTAAGTATAAACAGAATCTGAATATTCATTTCCTACCAGAAGTATCTGCTACTGCGAGTTAGTCGTATATGAGTGTAATTTTAGAGGACATATGCTCAGATGCAGAGATTCAAGCAAAGCGCTCCAAACCTGAAGGGCATGGACTCAAACAGCCTGGTAAGACCCAGTTTTATTAAAAAGTGACATATGGACACCCAAACAGGGACATCCAGGAACAGAAACTACATCCAAAAAACTCCTTATTTTAGCAGTATACCCAATATAACCACAGACAACAATACAACAACACAAAAAAACTCGATGTGCTTTTTAATATTCAATGCAGACAACAAGTTGAATTCATTAACTCCATCCAGCTGCACTGACGCAAAACTTTTGATGAGCACAACAACAGTTTAGATGAAACAGCGGTGGAGCTGCTCACTGTCAAATGTCTCTGCGGTCTGGGACCAACCACCATCCACTGGTAGTCACCCTGAGGCTGCTCTTCAGAAACTATTCAGCTGGTGTTCGATGGCAGCAGCAGCAGTAGAAGAAGAAAAGCGTGCAGCGATTTTAAATGAAGTCTTAGAGGAGCCACTCGCTTCTGTGCAGCCTGAATGAATTTATTTGGACAATAGCATTTCCCTATCTCAATACTAGGCTGAATCACATGGGCCACTAATAGATTGCTTCATTCACTGGAGGAGAAGCTGGGGACACACTCTATCCCTCCCTCTCATCTACTTGTTAAGCAGCTCTGTCTAGAATAATTGGTTTCGTTGGCGAAGAGGAAAGTATGCCTAGTGGGTTTGGAGGAAGGACTGTGACTTTAGGTTTTCCTGATAGATGACTCACCATTTCACTGTACATGTCAGTGTTTGGAAAGTTATTCCCACTGAAAAGGTTGATTATTCAACATATGAGGGGGCTGTTGTCTCATTATGTATTACAGTGGAATCATTTTGTCAAATGTTTCCCTTTCTTGGTTCCAACCTGGAAACTGCTGCGTGTTTGGATAACGCCAGAAAGCCACATTGTACTCATACTGCCCTCCCATGTCAACTTAAGGCCATGCGATTGACTGGCAATCTGTCCAGGGTATTTCCCTGTCTTTTGCCCAGTGCATGCTAGGGCAAGCGCCAGCCCCCGCCCTCCTATGACCCCAAATGGGATTAAGCGTGTGGAGAAAAAGGAAGAATGAATGTCAACTTCAATGTGGTCAACTTGTACTTTGCAATTAACTGGCCGGTTGACCGGCTAAACAACTGAGCCGGATCAACAGAAACCACAGTCCATGGTTGGCTGTGTTTATGTGAAGCTCCACTGAAACAGGGTGGGTATGTGAGTTATTATTTACAAAGCCCTTGGGCCAGCAGGGACCCAATCTCAGGGCAATACAAAGTGAAAGTATATCCTGGTTTCGATGGGAAAAGCCATAACAGGTATATATTGGATCATAAAGTATGGATGATTTCACTGTGATCCTGCTTAGTCGTTGGTCCTCAGTAACCCCAGGACACCTCCGAATATTACTGCCAATCTAGAGAAGGGTCCTCTTTCTGTGTTTGCCCTAAAGCCAAGTGAGGGTGACAGTACTGTGACCCCTGCTACTGCTGAGCTCTGGACTTTATATTGCCCCAGAGAGATGAGTAAGAACAGAGAATGACCTCAAATGTACACAAAGAGAGGCTGAAGTAGAGCTTTAATATGAGGCTTGATACTCTGGCACCTCTATAGATTGCTCTCTTGGGGATGCTTTGCTGGAGAGAATACTAAGTCTAAACAAGTTATCTAATGCATCAGTGGTAAATGTCAAGCTTTGGCGTCAGTCCCCCAGAATCAAACAGTATCAGCTTCCATTTTTATGGCTGACATTTTACACCAATGTTACAGGGTCAAATCCACTGGAGAAGAGGAAGATGGACCAATTTCTCTGATAATGGGAGCCTCAGAAGAGCAGAATGTCCTTTTTGTTCTCTACTCAACAGCTGAATATAAATCAAAATTTACATAATTAGAAAAAGCAGCAATACATTGTTCTCTGGTCTCTCACTGTGTTATAAAATGATCTACGGAGGTCTCCCTGACTTGTCAATGTCTAAAACCACCAGTTGATGCACTGGGCAGTATGACATTACAGCAGTTACTTTCAGAAGACATCATCTGTATGCTTGTATACACCAAGCATCCAAAACTTTAAAACCACATGCCTAATATTGTGTAGATCCCCCTCGAACCACCAAAACAGCTTGAACATGTCAATGGATGGCCTCCAAAAGACCTCTAAATTTGTAAGTTAAGTATCTGACTCCAGCACATCCCACAGATGCTGAATGGGACTGAGCCCTGGAGAATATGGAGGCCAAGGCAACACCTTAAACTGTCATGTTCTTAAAACCCTTACTGAACAATTTTGCAGTTTGGCAGGGTGCATTATCCTGCTGATAGAGGCCACCGCCATCAGGGAATACTGTTGACATGAATGGGTGCGTTTGGTCTGCAACAATGTTTAGGTAGGTGGCACATGTCCAAGTAACTTCCACATGAATGCCAGGACCCTTTGCTTCCAAGTTGCATCAATGACATGCATCAATGAGCCTTGGGCACCCATTACACCCAGGCACAGGTTAACTGGTGGTCCTTCATTGGACCATATATGGTACTGACCACTGCATAACAAAAGACCCCACAAGACCTGTTGTTTTGGAGATGCTCTGACTCGGTCATCTAGCCATCACAATTCAGCCTTTTTCAAGGTTGCTCTGATCCTTATGCTTGTGCATTTTTGCTTCCAGCATATCAACTTCAAGAAATGGCTGCCTAATATATTCCACTCCTTAATGAGATAATCAATGTTATTCAGTTCACCTGTCAGTGGTTTTAATGTTTTGGCTGATCGGGGCTGTATTCTCACAGTTAATCTTACACTGAAGCTGTAGTATCAGCAGCACACTGTATATTTTAACATATAATTACATACTGAGGTAGGGTGATATAACAGAGACAAACAGTCAACATATACAATTCTAAAACTGATGATATTTGCAATCAATTGTGTTCCTCTGTTTTACATTATATATGAACCCAACGCTTAATATGTGCAAAACAAATAACTCAAATAACCCATGTTGTTCGACTCAGTAGATTTAAGACATAAAATTACACAATTGCATAATCATGGTGCAACTTATTCGGAAAATCAATAAACATTCATATTAAATCACTTAATCCTCTGATGATTTATTGCATAATTTGCAACATTTCTGGACAAAGTATAATCAGCAGTCATGAAACATCCGTCGCTTTCTGCTGCATTTAAACAGCTTAAAGTTTCCCTCTTGAGGAATTTCTGAAGGCTTTCGAAACAACTGATGAAAACCGAGTGGACCGAAAAACAGCTGATTACAGCAAATCATCATAAAATAAAGGACAAATCCATTTGAGGAGTTAAGTGTGGGTCGGGGCTCACCAGGGGGTTTTCAAATAGACTTAAGCAGGTTTGATGGCTGACTTTGGAACCAGTCCCGGACTGCTGCTGGCTGCATCCCAGCAATACCTCTACTTAGCTGGCACTGCTCCACTGGACTCTGCAGCCACTAAGAAGTGTGCAGTAGATGGTAAGAGCTGACAGAAACAGATGCAAACCAGAGGAGGCTAACTAAATGCTTTCAAAAGCTTCCTTTAATCCATTATATCCCCAAGAGAGGCTTGGCTGTTGGAAGGAAAGCTAACCGCTGCACATAACACGGCTGCAGCAGCTTCCAAACTGAGTGGTTTAGCTGAAACTACTGCACAAAATTCTAAAAGGATGTGGCTAGATCATCTACTCCTAACAGCTTTTGGGCTCGTGTATTTAATCTCATTTTCAGTTAGACAGGGTGTGAACTATGCCATCCACGGCTTTATGGGGAGCTCACTTTTTTACCGGCGAGGGAAGGGGGGAGAGGGGGGGTGATCTTTGAGTTAAAGTGAGTTAAGTTTATGATACTGCACTGTCACACTTCAATGGTGATGGCAAGAACAGCATGCATGGTGGTATCTGTATTAAAATGAATCAGTGATGAATCATCCTCATGCATAAATTATACATGAATAATAGCCTCCTTTTACACATGATGATGAAGATACAGAGAAACAGAAATGCATGGCAAAAAATGCATATTTTCAGTGTTTTAGAGACTATGTTTTCAGGGGAGATTGTGTTTTGTTACACAGTTTGTATTTAATGGTAGCCTTAAAAGTGTGTCAATAGATTTGAACAGACGTCATCAGTGAAGTTCACGTTGAAGCGTTCAGGGACATTTCTTTGTCCTTGAATGTTCTCATTGATCCCTCCATCTGCTCCCATGACTCCCAGCCTGATATTCAATTTATCAGGCATTTCTGATTCAAATTTGTCTAGAAGATTTAATTAGACTGACCTCATTTGAAACAAGCAAATCGTATTGAAAAGAGCTGTTAGATAAAGATGTCACCGTGTTTCCATGTGCCTGTCAGGAATATGGGTACATGATCACAACAGCTGAGAGGCGTGACTCAAATCAAATTTAATCAGCAGGGCTCTCCTCCTCCTGAGATTTCTGAGAAACAGCACAGTAATTACTATGATCAACATGCACACTGGCTTCATGATGTGTCCCTGTATGCATCTCCATCAAGCAGGAGATGTCTGTGGGAGGCTCAGAAGAGATGAGGATGGTGACAGCGATGTGGCCAACAATTCATATGGGTAGTCTCTTCAATTCTGAAGCAAAAATGTACATTTCAACCAGACCCATCATGTGGGAGGTCACGATCCATCAACGTTTTTTTACACTGTACATGACATCAAATTGGTTCTCACCTCTTCCAGTTTCTCTTTATTTCCTTTCTTTGTGGTTTAATTTCTTTCTACCAGTGTCTGATGAGGCCATTCTTCCTACTCTCTGTGGACGCTGTGCTGATAAGTGTCGGGAAGGCGGGCCATTCTAGCCTCGGGCTGATTGAACCTTCCCCTAGAGACAGGTTAATTTTCTTTTGAACAATACCAACCTTAAATGTACACCCATACCAGAGTACTCCTCTATCTTGTAGAGACTGTGACTGAAAAATCATGAAGTTCTTCTTTATGCTTTTATAAATGTTAATTCAAATCAAATTTAACCCACACATTTTAAATGGATTTGTGGTTACACTAATGCAAATATCCCCAACCTGGGACCCTCAAAGTGGAAGCAAGAGAAATATGAGATTTTGTGTGAACATATCATTTCTGTTGTTTGTCAAGGACTAACCTGTTGTACGACATTAAAAACAGATACATGTCTATGATATGTAATACTTCACATGTGCTTCTCCAAAACACATTCTCATATAACAATCACTGAAAAGAAAATCAACCTTTATATGAACTTCATGTAACATATTCTCATGCAGCCTTTGAGGGGGCGTTTCAAGCGAGATGTTTAGCTGTACAGGGTCACAAGCCCAAAAAGGTCACTGGTGTTTTTGGGTTAGTAGATAGAGATGTGGCCTTGTACTATATACGTATGCTCTGATGGGAATTGTGGTATCATATGAATAGGCATCAGGAGTTGATGTGAGTAAAAGCAGCAATAAATAAAACTCTACTCTACAATGAATGTTGCAGAGAATAATGAGTAAACAATTTGGCCTGCAGAAGGAGAAAAAAAGCTCCCACGCTGTCTTCTGGGCAGGACACTCAATGTCGAGTAATGAGGGCAAAAGCTTTGGCAGTGATTCAAACAATAATCCAGAATGTGCAGAACATGGTTTCTCTCTCAATTCATTAGGAGAAATGTGCACAGCTACAACAGTAAACTAATTACAGTAAATTCAGCACAATGACATGTTCACGTCATGCTTATCTTCAAACTACAAGCTCAACAGATGTGTAATCCACCATGCGGAAAGCAGAAAGGACATGTTGTAATTATGAGTTGTTCATCGCTGTAACGAACAGCTTTGTCACCATTTTAGGATGTTGTTGTCACATGTTTGATGGTTAAGTGACGAATGGAGAAAGGCGTCAACTGGCGTGAGGAGGAGAGGGAGCCGAAAACGCTGCTGCCATAAACGTGTCTGTTAAATTCTGGTGCCCTTTCCAAACGTCACACCAGGAAAATAAAGCTGACAGACTGCTTCTACTGTCCCACAATGCTCTAAACATACAGCAATACAGAATATCACCTCCATATTGTGTACCCTGATAAAAGACCAAGGCCGGTGTCCATGAAGGCGTAGGTTTTATGAAAGGAGCAAACATTGCTGAAAAGGACAGTGGCTCCTGTGATATGGAGCTCAAGATTCATAATGCAAACACACACATACGCACATACACACACACCGTGACTCGAGGGAGGCCTCTCTCCTGCTCGCATACACCCCCGTTCATCGTCTTTGTCTGCTGTTTCCATGGCAACGTGCCGCCTTACTCCACAGCATATCAATGAAACGGGCTGAAAAGCATAGGAAATAGCAGGGAGAGCTATTTCTGCTCATTAGGTGCTCAGTGTGGCAGCAACAGACGGAAGCTGTTCAGAGCCTTAATATCTTTTCACACATGGATCGTCTTGAGGACTAAACTAGAACTGGGACCAGTTTTTGACTCAATACTGACTGCAGGTTCTACAATTACAGTAAAAACTTTGAAACATGCTGTAATTAAAAGAGCTATAACTTCATAAATAGCTGAATTCCAACAGTGTTTATACTGTAATGTAACTGGAGAAATATACTAATAAATATAAATATGCTCTAAGGCAAAGAGAACAAGACTGCAGCTTTCACAGCTCAGCTTTCCATTACTACATCCGCAGATTTCCATATTAACTATGGCGATATTTCTAAGTGTGGAGGGAAGAAGCCTTAATGAGGTGAGATCTGAGATGAAATGTGCTTTACCATGAGTAGTGGCGGTAATAAATGTCCCCTTGTGGGGGTAATTGGGCTTTTTAATAAAACAGTAACTGTGGAAGTTCTTTATGGCGAGTTATGGGCTCAGCAGGATCATAGTAATCAGGAGGAATCCTCTAAAAATCTGCATCCACAAGAGTCTGTTTCATTTTGTGTTGATTTACTGTCCAAGGACACATTTTGCAGGAATTGGCAATAACAGCACTAAATACAAAGATTATTATAATGCAACACACACTACAGGATCATACACAACAGGAAAAATATCACTTTTATAACAGAATTAACACAATTTTTGTATTTTACCAGTAAAAAAAAAATCCTATACATCTACAATGACAGGACTGCACACAGCTTTACTGTATTTTATTCTCTTCATAAACAGCCAACCTAGCTAAATGCATGCACACGGTCACACACCATCAAGAAGGAAAAGGAGTGGCAGTCGTGTTTTTATTAGTGCCTGAGTGACGCACATGCTGGTTATGTTGTGGTTGGAGGTGCTGCAGCAGCTGCCAAACTGGGGGTCCAGCGACCACCAAGGATCCCTGAGTGGGGTCCTCAACAAAATTAAGGATAATATTATTTTTACTATTACATTACTTGTGAACGTGTTTTGAGGAAAGAGGAGAGGAGAGGAAAGGCATGAAGTGCAAACCAAGACTAGAAGGATACTCGTCTTGTCCCATGTCTCGTTCCCCTCTTTTTATTTTTGGGTGGTTTAAAGTCACTTTTAGGCAAGAAAACACCAATCTGGTCAAGCTTTGAGGTCTCAATTATGTTTTGGCAATCCCAGGTATAATTTTGTTTTCCATTTTTTTGTGTACTTACTCTGTAATTTTAAAGGAGGAGTGCGAATATTTTTCCTGAAATATGCTTCTAAGTAATGCTGAATCCTTTATTTCACATCATGCAACTCAATGGCATCTTTTGTTAGACTGCCTATCCCCAGCAAATTCACAGATCTTTCAAACTCCACACCCCACTTTATAACTTCTGACTTTATGTTAATAATCAGCCTAATCAAAGACTTCATAAAGCTTCCTTTCAAAACAACAAAGGTTTTCATAGGGTGAGTACACTCCACATGACAAGTAAACTGAATTTTCATGTGCAAAAATTGGTGAAGTGCCCCTTTAAGTGCAGCAGTGCAGAGAGGGGAGACTTGGTGAGGATAACAAGGAAGGGTAAATTAAGGACATAGCATAGAGAGAGGAAGCCCACTCAGATCTGGAGAAAGCTACAAGCTTCTCCTAGGTGGTTATCGTTCTTCGCCGTTAGTCATAGCCTATTTCACTTTATTGAAAGTCAATTACTACTTTATTAACATTTTGTTTTATTCATCATACACCGGGGAGCCATTCCCATACAACAGCTGGCACAGTATGTGTGACACAATGATTGGTGGCGTAGGAGCTCGGAGGCAGCAGAGAAAGACAGTCCTGGCAACGTGCCACGGCATCACACAAGTGTAAAATTAAAACACATAGATAGACACATGTACAAATTAAAAGTCTATCCTGCAAGGATCCAATGGTCCGGACACAGTGATTCATTTATATTAAGCCCATGACGCAAAATGGAGTCCTAATTTCCATGCAAAACGTCCCCAAAACCTCTAATGGAAGGCTGTGAGGTGGGAGGGAGGAAAGCCACATAAAGGGAATCAACCAGCGTCACAAGTTTGGTTCCACTCGGGTTATTTTCCATTTGAACCATATAGCTAAACATCTGGTGTTCAACACCCTCGTCCTGCGTCGCCTCCTTCTCCTCCAATTAGCCCGTTCTCCTCTCCCAACATGTCACCAGCAGCATCACTTCCACAGCGGTGCATGAGGTTCTCATTTCTCCTTTACCCCTACAGCCTGACCTGCTTACTCAGTTTTAGCTGTCAGAGGGGCGACTTAACCCACTTCCATTCTAAGTAGGTTTTTGATCGATGTGTGTTATTTTAATGCTGAATATGATGGTGATGTTTTGAGACTATAGATGATGAGATACAGTGGTGGTACTCCATATCTATACTCAATATCTTTAAAGAGTGACTTAATATCACACTGAAAAGCGGTTGTGAAGGTTTCAGGTGTGTTGCGCCTCTGACCACACTCAAAAGTGACGTCATGGTCTACTAACCATAAACTTGTCAAACCGCTCACATCAATAAAAACAAAATATTAAACTGCTCTTAAGTTGCTCCTTAAATGTGACATAATGAGACCAACAACTCTCCACTGAGAACATGGCTCGGGCTACAACCGACTATTATATTCATTAGTGACCGATCTGTTAATAATTTTATGGATCAATCGTTTGGTCTATTAAATGACATAAAATGTTCCAAAACCCAACTTGACGTCCTCAAATTCCTTATTTTATCTGACCAACAATCCCAAAATCCCAAATATATTCAATTCAGGATGATATAAAATGGAGCAAATCAGCAAATCCTGACATTGCAAAAAACTGGAGCCAGGAAACTATGCAAAATGAATGACTTGCACTTGTTATTGATTGTCAAATTGGTTATTGATTAATTTTCATGACTAAAGAAGACTATTAAAATTCTCTCAGAGACACCAAGCCTATTTAACTTGGGTGTACAGTTTCACTGCTTGGGGAATAATTAATTTTCTATACATTTTGTTGTGTTTTAAGACTTGAACTGTCCCTGAACTCATTGAGTTTATCACATTGTGTGAGCTTGAGTGGGTCAACTGCTTGCATAACCAACTATGGAAGACAGAGTGGCATTGAGCAATTCATCTTAGGACCTGAGCTTTGCCCTCCACGGAGGCCCAGGATGGGCATTCTTTCCTGGGCTGGCACCACTCAGCGGCTCCTGCCAGGAAAGCTTCACTCACGGATAACAAAGTGTATAAATAGACCTGTGGGTAATGAGGCATCAGAGGTAAGAGGCACAGAAGAGACAAGACAGACATGACAAGAGGACACCGGATGTAATATGTACAGTAAAGCTGACTGAACTCAGCCACTCATCATCCTCTTGAGGGAAGAAAAAAAGAAAAGAAAAGGAAATCAAACAAAGTGAACACAGTGAACAGTGTATTCCAAACTACTTAGACCTGCCATAAAACCCAGTGGAGGTGCTTTGCTTGGCTTAGTCTGCAGCGCACACAGCTCTGCGGTGAATGACGGACATATTTGGTTGTTCTGATACTGGTCTTAGTTGCCAACAAAAGCAATAAGCGAACACAAGGAGTTAACACCTCTGAAAACTGTCGCAGCCAGAGAGGCCGAACGCAAATAAATTGTAACAGTGAGAAAGAGAGAGAGAGAAAGAGTGGACGCCTCCTTTCATCGCATTACCTGTTGATTTAAAGGCAGCCCGGCAGCAGTGTTTGGAGGGAGTGGGCTGCCGGGTAAACAAACACCCATGTGAGTTGACCCCCGGGGTTTGAGTTGAGGCGACCACCAGCAAAGGCCGACACAACACACAGCAGCACAAACTGAAGAAAGACTGGAGCTAAAGGGGAAGAAGGAGCGGGCAGGGGAGTGTTAAAGCAAATATCTGACAGCTTTTTGGGGTGAAAGACTGAATGTTGATAGACAGAAGGCCACCAGAACACCAGTTTACCATCAAAGTGAGAAAATAAGCACTGAAGCACTGCTAGAGTGAATATGGGAAAGGAATCCCCAATTTGTCAAACCAAGAAAACCCACCACACTTCTCTTTCTCACATTCATAAATAATATAAAATGCTAAAAACAGATTCTGACCCTTCTGTAACCCCTACATTACCATATGACATCTTCTTCCCTCCTCTTTGATACAAGAACACAGGTGTATATGAACAGCTGATGTGTTTTCATTAGCATATCAGTGAATTTATTCTAATATAAAACGCTCTGACATGGCGAGCAGTCATTACTGGCCAACAGGAGGTCTCTGGGTGTCTTCCACTAAATATGACTTCTCATCAGGAACACACCAGGATTTGAGCCGTCCCACACCGAGATAAAAGGCAGGCTTTTTTTAATTTTTTATTAGAGACTACAGCAGTTTACACTCCCACACAGCACATCTGGGCACAGACGTTAAAGCCTTTGGAGTTTGAGCCCACAGCACGACTGTCCCTCCAGTGTCAGCGGGAGTGACAGATGAACATTAAATGAACCCAGTAGCTGACTGGTGGACATGACAGTCAATCCATGGTCAACTAACACGACGTGGCAGCTTTCCTAATGTTTGACTCCAGGACATCTGGACACTTTATAAAGCAGCATCTATTGATTTTTTTCCTGAGAACATTAAAGCAGATGAACTTAGACATATAATCACATTATATGTCATAGTTAATATGTTGGGAAAGCATAGCCTATTTATTTATTTATATCTATTAGTGTTTCTATCCATTGGATGAAGATTCAAGTTTTATGTTCATTCTCCGTTTAACTCTGTTTGTTTTGCACCAACTCTCTAAACTTCTAAATGTTCTACTTAGTTATCCAAATGTATTTGTCTGGGATTTTGTGCTGGGCAGGTTGTATATTATCAGTTTATGACAGCTTGTTTTGTGAAAACAGTCGCCTGCTGCAGCTACAAACAGGGTGGATGAAAAAAAAAAGTATCTAAAGGCGCCAAAAAAGCTTTGTAGAGCTACAGGGTTTGTGATAAGTTTCTGTGGATTCATCACTAGGAGGGACTTGTTAATTTAACTTGCATTCATTTAATTCAACCAATTAATCAATTATTAATATAAAAGGTTCTGATAAGTGGAGCTTTTTAACCTTCCTGTGGTCCTTGAGTCAATTTTGACCAGGCTGGGCAACAGGCATTGATTCAAAAAGGAGGTATAATTTAATTTAAATGACGCCTGATTGATATTAGTTTCCAAAAATGATGTATAAAACCTGTGATAGTAACTTGGAATGATGTAGGCTAAAAAGAGTCTATCACAGAATTGGGGAATAATTTATACCTTATGCTTTATAAATAGTCAAACCAGACCAGGTCAATTTTGAACCAAGAGGACAAAAGTTGCACAGTCAACAGGAAGACGACAAGAGGACCAACACTTTTAAAAAGAAACCGTATCAAATTCCTTGAAAAACAACACAAAATTAAAGCTGCAAGCAGCGATGATCGGGCCCAAGCCCCCCCACGCACCGCCCCGTACGCGCATGTCGGTGCGTGCTGCAGTTACACGGCAGACACAGCGGGCACGTAGACGTCTTGGCACCCGGGCTTGTATTGAACGTTGTGTGATGGGGCTAAGTCATATCGCATGTGTCCGCTAGGTGGCGCTAGAGATCACCCACCAATTATATGTCATGTTGCAGTGTGTGATGTGGAGAACACATCCTGTAAATTTCATGTAAATCGGATAATGTTTGTCATATGAGGCTGACTTCCTGTGTCCAGTAGGTGGCGCTGTGTATATGAAGCAGTATTGATGCATAGATGTGTTCAGGGCGGGACCCTCTACATGCGTGATCAATTTGGTGTAGACAGGACAATGTCTGTAGGAGTTATAAGGACTTCCTGCTTCATGGCGAAGCATCGAAATTGTTTGCACAGCCACGCCCAACAGGAAGAAGTCATAAAAAAGCTTTTGATAACTTGTCATCTCCAATGTCTCAAGATGACTCTGTGTGAATTTGAAGTGGATGGGATGAAATCCCTAGGACTACTTTGTTCAAATATGAGGCCTGGAAATGACCAAAAAACTCACCAAAATAGAGCATTTTTCCCAAGATGGCCAACTTCCTGTTGGATTTAGGGTATGGGTCCAAATGGCAATTTTGTGCGTCTGGAGATGATACATAAACCTACTGAGTTTCATTCTTCTACGTCAATCGAGAAGGCTGAGGTTCAATTTTGAAATATTCAAGGGGGCGCTATTGAGCCGTTTAGCCACGCCCATCCCATTGAAGTATATAAGATGTTAAATGACCCCACTCCAGACGTGTGTGTTGAGTTTCATTACCATGGAGGCATCCTTTGCCCCTGAAAACTGTAATCGTATTTTCATGGCGTTGAATGTGTTGTCATGGCAACGGTATTTGATGATGGGTCATGAGTTGCAGAATGTAGCATCACCAAGGTCTTATGTCTCAGCTGAGTTAATTTCAGGTATAAATACTTAAGATTATGGGAGTAATCAGTGAAAGACTGAAGCAAGTGACTTCCTGTTGCCAGTAGGTGGCGCTATGACTGTCACTAAATATGAGACTGTACATGTGTTCAGACCGGGACGCTGAACAAGCATATTAAATTTGGAAAAGCTCAGACCATGTGGAGTCAAGTTATGAGGGTTTGAAATTTCATGGCGAAGGATCGAATGGTGAAGGAAATTGTGGGCGCCGCCACGGCCAAACCGGATCCCTAATCAGAAAGTTTTTGATAACTTTTCATCTCCAATGTGTCAAGATGTTTCTGAGTGAATTTGAAGTCGGTCAGATTAAATCTCTAGGAGGAGTTAGGTCAAATGAGATGCGTGGAAATCGCCAAAAACGCATATTCGATACAAAATGGCCGACTTCCTGTAGGAGTGAGGGTATGGGTACAAGAGACTTTTTTGTGCGTCTTTACACGATACATATGTGTACTGAATTTCGTTTGTGTAGGACAATCTCAGGGGTGGGGCTCGCTTTTTTAAATTTTCGAGGGGGCGCTACAGAGCCATTTTGCCACGCCCATTTATGCAAACCATAAAATATCAAATTTTTCGCCGGGCTGAACATGATTGCACATTTTGGTGACTTTTGGGGCACGTTCAGTGGGGCAAAAAGGCGTTCGTTGTGGGAGACGAATAATAATAATAATTAAAACTGCAAGCAGTGATGAACGGGCCCTCGCGCCCCCATGCACCTCCTTGTACGGGCATGTCGGTGCATGCTGCAGTCACATGGCAGACACAGCGGGCACGTAGACGTCTTGGCACCGGGGCTTGTAATGAACACTGTGTGATGGGGCTAAGTCACATTGCATGTGTCCAGTAGGTGGCGCTAGATATCACTCACCAATTACATGTCATGTTGCAGTGTGTGATGTGGAGAACACATCCTGTAAATTTCATGTAAATCGGATAATGTTTGTCATATGAGGCTGACTTCCTGTGTCCAGTAGGTGGGGCTGTGTATTTGACACAGTATTGATGCATAGATGTGTTCAGGGCGGGACCCTCTACATGCGTGATGAATTTGGTGTAGACAGGACAATGTCTGTAGGAGTTATAAGGACTTCCTGCCTCATGGCGAAGCATCGAAATTGTCCGCACAGCCACGCCCAACAGGAAGAAGTCATAAAAAAGATTTTGATAACTGGCGTTATGTCTTAGCTGATTCAATTTCAGGTGTAAATACTTAAGATTATGGGAGTAATTAGCGAAAGAATGAAGCAAGTGACTTCCTGTTGCCAGTAGGTGGCGCTATGACTGTCACTAAATATCAGACTGTACATGTGTTCAGACCGGGACACTGAACAAGCATATTAAATTTGGAAAAGCTCAGACCATGTGGAGTCAAGTTGTGAGGGTTTGAAATTTCATGGCGAAGCATCGAAATTCGCCACTTCACCACGGCAACCAGGAATGGCGGGCGAAAAAGCTTTTGATAACTTTTCATCTCCAATGTCTCAAGATGACTCTGTGTGAATTTGAAGTGGATGGGATGAAATCCCTAGGACTAGTTCGTTAAAATATGTGGCCTTGAAATCATCAAAAAACTCAACACAATTGAGCATTTTTCCCAAGATGGCCGACTTCCTGTTGGACTTAGTGTATGGGTCCAAATGGTGTTTTTGTGCGTCTGGAGATGATACATAAACCTACCGAATTTCATTCTTCTATGTCAATCGGGAAGGCTGAGGTTCAATTTTGAAATATTCAAGGGGGCGCTATTGAGCTGTTTAGTCACGTCCATCCCATTGAAGTATATAGGATGTTTAATGAACCCACTCCAGACGTGTGTGTTGAGTGTCGTTACCGTGGAGGCATCCTTTGCCCCTGAAAACTGTAATCGTATTTTCATGGCGTTGAATGTGTTGTCATGGCAACGGTATTTGATGATGGGTCATGAGTTGCAGAATGTAGCATCACCAAGGTCTCATGTCTCAGCTGAGTGAATTTCAGGTGGAAATACTTAAGATTATGGGAGTAATTAATGAACAAATGACGCAAGTGACTTCCTGTTGCCAGTAGGGGGCGCTATGACTGTCACTAAATATGAGACTGTACATGTGTTCAGATCAGGACGCTGAACAAGCATATTAAATTTGGAAAAGCTCAGACCATGTGGAGTCAAGTTATGAGGGTTTGAAATTTCATGGCGAAGCATCGAAATTCGCCGCGTCACCACGGCAACCAGGAATGACCGGCGAAAAAGCTTTTGATAACTTTTCATCTCCAATGTCTCAAGATGACTCTGTGTGAATTTGAAGTGGATGAGATGAAATCTCTAGGACTAGTTCGTTAAAGTACGAGGAGTGGAATACGCCAAAATCGCACATATTTTTCAAAATGGCCGACTTCCTGTTGGAGTGACGTCATGGGCCCCAGTGACTTTTTTGTGCGTCTGGACATGATACATATATATACCAAATTTCGTTCATGTACGTCAATCTCTCACATTTTTATATTCAATAGGGGGCGCTAGAGAGCCATTTTGTCGCGCCCATTTCTGCAAACCATAAAATATCAAAATTTTCGCCGGGTCTGGCTTGCGTGCAAACTTTGGTGACTTTTCGCGCACGTTCAGGGGGGCAAAAAGGGCGTTGTTTTGGGAGAAGAAGAAGAATAATAATCATGGCAAAAACAATAGGGCTTCGCGCTGGTCAGCGCTCGGGCCCTAATTAAAGCTGCAAGCAGCGATGATCGGGCCCAAGCTCCCCCGCCCCGCCACTACTGAGCGAGACTTGCTGTGACGCATACAGAGTCAATATAAAGTTGGTTGGATTAGGAGGAATTCATTAAAGTATGTGGTGTGAAAATTCTATCAAACCGTGCCAAAATTGCAAATTCACTTCAAAATGGCCGACTTCCTGTTGGAGTGAGGATAGGGGTCTAAGAGACTTTTTTGTGCCTCTTTATGTGATACATATATATACCAAGTTTTGTTAATCTATGTCAATCTGGAGGGAGGGGCTCAATTTCCTTAATCTTCTACGGGGTGCAGTACCCCCATTTGGCCAGCTGTTCCTGTTTAATGGCGAAATGTCAAAATTCCTCACATCACCACGAAGCAACCAAATCCCTAATCAGAAAGTTTTTGATAACTTTTCATCTCCAATGTCTCAAGATGTTTCTGAGTGAATTTGAAGTCGGTCGGATTAAATCCCTAGGACAAGTTCGTTAAAGTACGAGGCGTGGAAAATGCCAAAATCGCACATATTTTTCAAAATGGCCGACTTCCTGGTGGAGTGACATCATGTGTCCAAGAGAGTTTTTGGTGCGTCTTTACAAGATACATATGTGTACCAAATTTCGTTTGTCTATGTCAATCTGACTTGAGGGGCTCAATTTTTTTTCAATTTTCAAGGGGGCACTATTGTATCCAGTAGGTGGCGCTATGGAGCTGACACAGTATTGATGGATATACGTGTTCAGGGTGGCACCCTCTACATGCGTGATTAATTTGGTGTAGATCGGACGATGTCTGTAGGAGTTATAAGGACTTCCTGTTTAATGGCGAAGGATCGAATGGCGAGGGAAATTGTCGGCGCCGCCACGGCCAAACCGGATCCCTAATCAGAAAGTTTTTGATAACTTTTCATCTCCAATGTCTCAAGATGTTTCTGAGTGAATTTGAAGTCGGTCGGATTAAATCTCTAGGACAAGTTCGTTAAAGTACGAGGTGTGGAAATCGCCAAAATGGCGCAAAAAACGCAGATTCGATTCAAAATGGCCGACTTCCTGTTAGAGTGAGGGTATGGGTCCAAGAGACTTTTCTGTGCGTCTTTACACAATACATATGTGTACCGAATTTCGTTTGTCTAGGACAATCTCAGTGGTGGGGCTCGCTTTTTTAAATTTTCTAGGGGGCGCTATTGAGCCATTTTTTCTCGCCCATTTTCGCGATCCTTAAAATATCAAATTTTTCGCAGGGTCGGACATGATTGCACATTTTGGTGACTTTTCGGGCACGTTTAGGGGGTCAAAAAGGCGTTTGTTGTGAGAGACGAATAATAATAATAATTTCTACAGATACAATAGGGCCTTCGCACTGTATAGTGCTTGGGCCCTAATAATAATCTTGACGATTACAATAGGGCCTTCGCACTGTAGTGCTTGGGCCCTAAATAGATTTCACATGGAAACACAGTTCCTTGAAGCACAAGTCTGAGTGTTTTCAGACTATATAACTTACACATCATGCCTCAAAAGTGTCACATGAGGGTTTAAACAGTTCAAGTAATCAAGTGCTCCATAAATAAAGTCAGCATGCCTCCAGGTCTCAACTGGAAACACATTCCAGGTTCAAATCTGAGCAAAACTGTAAACATACAATATGCTAATTTGATCTTCCTCTAATCAAATTCAATGCTTTGCTTGTCTAACATCTTTAAGATTTGTTTGGGTTCCCCGTGCAGATCAGATCAGGGTACTTTTGTTCCACAGTGAGATGAAGAAACGGTCTTATCAAGTCTTACAAGAAAACGGTAGACTGAGCACAGCCTTATCAGTAGAAACAGGGTGGAGATACCACTAAGCCACTTACTGGCAATTACAGGGATGGCTCCACACACACACACGCACACACTCTCTCTCCGTCTCTCACTCTTTCTCCACTTTGAAAGCCTCTTGAACTCCAGCAGACCCGGATCAGCATTTGGACTACAATTTTAAAATGTAGTGGAAGAAATTCAGAGATTTTCCCCTCACAGAAACATTATCTGAGATATAGCTGATTCAGCTTGCATGTGTGATGGCATCCTGGACACACACACACACGCACACACACAGAATCCCCTCAATCTCTTTATCGTTGCCTTAAGCTTTTTGGACACCCGACTGTTCTCAGTGATGGTTGGCCAAGATTAATCTGGAGGTCTTGGCCTCTAATCTATACCAGGACCTGGATGTGCATCTTCATGATGTTTACACAGAGCCACTGAGCTCCTGCTACACTTGTATCACCCTGTAAGAAGAGAACTTACTGTGTGTTCCCAGTCGGAGGCCAGAAATCACAAAGTGTTTCTTAGAACAGGGGGACTCTGTGTTAAAGGCAGGGGTGATATTACAGATCGGAGTTCCTCAGTAAAACAGCTGATATCTGTAAAATCCACTAAAAATATGCTTCTTTCTATTAAGCGAAGGTGAGCAGATTTATTACAAAGATGTAGACAATAGATATAATGTTGTGTCTTCTTTATTCTTGAACACTTGTTTTTGAAAGCAATGAAAAGAAATTTGCCAACAAAGCAGCTAAAACCACCCGCATTTGTTTATAGTCTTCTTTCCAAAAGCTAATTTTTCATTTTTTAACGAGTTTTAGGGAAACAATGATACTAAATAACAGAGCAACTGTTTAAATTGCTTGTTTTACTTACTCATCATTTATTGTTCTCTATTTCTTTACTGATGCTCTATTTTTTACTCTCCACTTTGCTATCCTTACCTACTAATGAAGGATTAGCTTATTTTATCTTAAGATGGACATTTTTACAATGTACAGTGATACTTTAGAGAGAATATGACATCAAGGTGAGAGTGGTCAATTTCATCAACTTGCTCAGGAAGGTCAGCGATGCAACATGACTGGATTGCAGTGGCCTCCAGTGGTTCATTAAAACAACTGCACATGCTTGGCAGAAAACATCAAAAGTACATATACAATCTTTACTCACCAAGAAGAATACTACTTTAAGTATTTTCAAGAAAAATACATGTTAAAATGGATAATTTAACATTCAGTAGTCTGTAGATAAAAGCTTTATAAGAAAACAGGAAATTATTTAATAATGCTGCAAGAATTAATAATGTATAGAAAAATGTCAACCTAGTTCTGAAACATCCAGTGTGAACAGAATCAGCAAAATCAGCACTTTGTGTAAACACTTAACCTACAGGCCCTTGGAAAAGAAATAAAAATATAAAAAAACATCTTCAGGAACATGAGTGGAGCTTGTCTCATTTCTCGGTGTTTTACTTTTACTTCTTGCCGGTTTGATCCGACTCAGAGTGGAGCTGCTGAGCTTGCAGTCCAAAACAAACCTCCCCCTGCAGACAGTCAATATTGAAGTCTGCTCCAAACAGTGTGTATTGTGCGGAGGTCTACGCTGCTGAAATATTAAAGCGTGTGTTTTCACCTTCCGACTCCAGTCATTCAAACAACCAGCGGCTCCTAAAACAACACAGTATGTGTGAAAAGTTAAAGAACGGGGCACAATCTCACAGTTCTAACACAAAGAAGTCTCTGTGTGGCTTGTGAATGTATCTTATGTTTCTGCTAAATAAATGGACTGTAGTAAGTTTAAACTACTTATTAAAATATTGTATGAGTCTTAAGTACAGGAAGAAATTTGTGTCGCAATTTATGTTCTTGGGTGTAGCCTCTTTTCCCTCCCTTTCCTTAACGTCATCAACTTCTACTTAAGTTACACATTTACTACATTTCCCAGTTGGCCTTTCAACAATGTCCAAACAACAGGCCAAAGAACATCTCCGATTCTAGTTTTACATGTAGGAAAAAGAAGGGATAACAAAAGCAGGAAAGTGAGTTTTTCCAGTTGAGAAAAATGTATAAAATGTAAGAAGTGAAAGCTCTTCAACAGTCACAGCTCCACTCATTGATTTCATTCACACAAAACATATCCTCACATTCAAAGAGATTTGGCCCAGGGTGCCGCTTTAATTCAATTAACTCTTATCTCAGCAAGTCCACAATAATTTATCTTTTTTTTCCATTCTTTGGGAAACGCCTTGAAATCTTTCTGCACATCCCCAGATAGCATAAAAAACACCCTTACAGGGAAATAGAATAGAAATCCCTCATTTACATAAATATCCCCTTAATTAACACATTAAATATGATCTTCTGCTATAGAGACACATGCATGAGCCCACAGCAGACGCAGCACACACACACATATTCAAATTCCCCCTTGAGCACGTGGGCCCGTAACACGATTAAAGTCTGCCTGAAGACATCCATGCACGGTGTGATTTCACACTCATTGTTTTTGCAGACAAAACGGATTAACCGCCGCTGAGTTGCGCTTGTCTCTGTCACACTCTCAGCAGAAAACAGAAAAATTCAACAGCTCAGAGCTCTGAGCGAGGCCTAAAAGGGCCTGAGAGGAACAGCTTGGTGTGGATAGAGCCACAGCCCCGACGGCACGTAAAAAATGTTCTTAATTATGCTATTTAATCTTTATTTAAAAGGGAATTCCACCCAAAGGTATACTTTAAATGTTCCATGCCATTAATTTATATTAATTGCACTCAAGGAGTTCTCTTAAAGACACTTCACCTAAACTTGCTTTACGTACTTCAGTTGATGCCGGTCTGCAACTTCCAGAGCTAAATCTTGTTGGGTCTGAGGCTTATTGAAGGTGAAGATGAGCAGAATGAACAATACCTAACACTAGAAACTCAGATTATAAGAATATGTTTAATTAATAGTTTATATGTATGTACGACATGCAACAAAGGTCTGGAATTAAACCATGGATGTTGCAGCTATGTGGCTCGACAGGGCCCGACATCAAGGACACTCTGACAGTTTTTGCTGATGGAGAGGCAATTTACTTCTGAGTGTCCAGATTTTCTCTTGGACTGTCACATCATGTAATACATGTAATCATACATCAAACACAACTTCATACAAGTAAAGATGCTTCAGATACAACACAGATCCTTCTACCTTTGTTCAAGTTATTAAAATTTTAGGATCATTTATTAAATCTGGCTACTGCGTATAAAATCATGTGTACTTCTCTACTCTATACTCTCTGCTGTGACTCTTCTTACTGAAAAAAATGAAAAATATATATGTTGTATATTATTTACAAATCTCAAGAAACTCAATCAAACTTATTACATCTTATCTACTATATATACTAGCAATTCATTCATTCATTTATTTATTTTTAACTGGAAGACACTTCACATGTCTATTGGGAGAAAAATTTTACCTTCATCAAATAAAATCTGTACTGACCACGAACCACCACTAGGTGGGAGCAAATAGACTAATAGGTGACTGGGTATCAAGTTGGCTCCTGCTTGGGCTGGAATATGGGTTTAATGGATGCTTGTTTTCACACATCTGAACATATAAACTAATACCTTCATCACAGTTAATAAATGTGTTGATGAGATAATCAACAGTAAGATCATTCCCAACTCGGTTAAAAAAAAAAAAATGTAAGTGCTGGTTTGGTCGTAAAATGATGTGAATGATTGATGGACAGTAGAAAAGAATTCAACTTGGTGAAGGACAAGTGTTTTTTTTTTCCTTCTTCTCTGCACTGCATCATAAGAAATGTGAAACGTCACATGGAGAAATGGTTTGTAGTAAAAAGGGATAAATTATGTAGCAAGCAAAGAGGGTCTCTAAACCCACACCCACTCCCAAGACATCAGCATCTCCGCTTCGACAGCAGAGCAGACAGGAGGAGGAGTGGGCACTCAAAACTGAGTGACACACACACACACACACACACACACACACACACACACACACACACACACAAACAAAAACCTCAGCACAGGGTGAAGTGTCCTTTTCTGTGTAGTGGAGTGGGACAGCATAGAGGGAGGTCACTCCACAAAAAAGAAGATAACATTGCTCGATCCATTAGGAGGTCTGTGGGAAATACAACAAATGAAAAGGGCTTCCAGAGGAGAGTTGTTCAAGCAACCCATTACCTCATTCTCACACACATGCACATTCACACACATACACATACGGGCAAACCCCCCTACCGCCACCGCCACCGCCACCCCTACCCCTACCCCCCTCTGCCTCTCATGTCAGTGTTCAGAGATAGACAGGTTTTCTTCTGCAGGACGGAGCAAATTAAAGAACCCTGGTGATGTTTTCGTACCAGTACGCTTGGGTAAGCAAGAGACAGAGACACGAGCGAGAGAGCGAGGAGGAGAGAGAGAGAAAGAGAGAGAGAGAGAGAGAGAGAGAGAGACAGGATGGGGGAGGGAGGCGAGGGAAATCAAGGTAGTCTTGGAAACCTGAAGGGAGGGTAGAGGGTTTTCTGGAAGCTCTAACCCTCAAGTGAGGCCGTGTTCATTCTTGTTATACTCTTTTTAAAATGGCTATGAGTGATGCCAACAGTGTGTTTATGGCTCAACTAAGTCCATCCTGTTTTTGTATACTTGAAATATCCTTAGAGTTTCAATCTGTTGGTTCATTTGGTGACACTTGTGGTTAACGGTGGTACAAGCAAGTGAGCTTCAATGATGTATTTGCCAGAGTTAGATTCAAAATGAGCTGCAACAACTCTTAGAAATAGAGAAGTAACTTATTCAGATCGTGTTTACATGTTAGACGATTTCTAAGGTTGATGGTGATCTCAATATTTAACAGAAGCACATCATAAACATTTAGTTACTGAAGAGGTCCGGCCAAGATATGTACAGAATGAGCAGGACATCACTCATTTAATAATTCATTGGTCCATTCATGCATTTTCTATAACGATTATCCTCTGGAGGGTTGTGGTGGGCAAGCAGGGGGGTGGGGGGTGGGGGGGCTGGAGCCAATCTCAGTTGACATTGTGTGAAAGGCGGGGTACACTCTGGACAGGTTGCCAGCCCATTACAGAGCTAATGTATGTAGAGGCAGACAACCATTCACACTCACAGATTCACAACTAAGGGCAATTTAGAGTCTCCAATTAACCTAACCTGCATGTCTGTGGGAGGAAGCTGGAATATCTGGAGAAAGACATTATGTAGTTTCAGTGTCATGCAACAGAAAAACAGCAACTACAACTGTGAATTGTATTATCATTATTAATATTGCTCTTGTTGTTGAGAATTTACATTAAAAAATAATGATCATGCTAAATTCATTTTTGACACAGCAGTCTGTCACCGATGACTAATCTTCACAGTTATTTATCCGGTTTATCAAATTGCCTGTCGTATTATTATTTATATGCAAATGACACAAGCTACAGGAAAGCATTTAAAAAACCACCATTCATGTCAACAGATTGAAAACACTGCTTAAAAATCTGCCATCTTTAATGATGCAGTAAACTGATCCAGTGACTGAGACTAAACGCTGCTGCAGGAACAAGACTTAACAGTGAGAGGAAGAAGGCGAAGGGGAAGGGGGGGCAATGGGGAGTATCTGCATCAGCTTTCATTGTCATTCATGTCACAACAGGCACATGTTTATTTCTAGTGTTTTTCCACCTAATAATCCCTCTAATATCACTAGTTCTAGCCAGCTGTTTTGGAACATGGTGACATTAGCTAAGAGGATTAGTGATTGTGAAACGGCACTGTGCCTCAGCGTTAAACTTTTGAGAGAAACCATCATGTCCTCTAGTGAAAAACAGCCATGTGTTTCCAATATACTAAACTGTAACTGTACTAACATGCACTAAAATGCAAGTTGCAAATATATTTCCCATTACATCAGTTTGACAGAATGCATATAATGTTATACGACTACCATATAACAACTCATTAGATATACTCCACCCTCCTGATAAACTCATCCTATTAGCTAGCTTTGTGGCAAAGCAGGATAAACTACAAGCATGTGTTTTATAGCAGCTGTCAGCATTATACTGACAAGGGAGAAAATGATCCGTCAGTTTAGAGTTTATTTTCTCTGTAGAAGTCTGTTCTGCTTTGTCAGTTCAGCTGAAGCAGCTCAACAGTGGAGTTGCAGAGCTCCCCAGTGGACGTTTATGCAATAACAGAATTGGAAATAAAATAGCTTAAGCACTTATCCTTTGGCTTTACAACACTTTCATTTCTTGTTGCCAGTGTTGGGAAGGTTACTTTGGAAATGTAATACATTTCTAGTTACCCTATATGAAATTCAAGTTCAGGTGTTTTTCATGGATACTGACATGATTTATAAGGGAGATCATTTCTTATAAAGCAACATTTATCTCTCATTTGAAAATATATTCATTAGTTCATGTATAAAATAAAGATATTTGATGAAGAAAGTCAAAAGTCTGACATCAGCTTAATTGGTACTGTGACACCAGGTCAATGTGTGCTCCAAATAAGCCCACATCTTTTTTTTTTTTTAAATAAAAAAAAATGATTTCAAAGAATTAAAAACAGCAATATATGTATTCAGTAACATGTTCAATATAAAAAGAATGAGCAAAATCATCTTCAAGGTCATCACAATTTCCATAACTGCAATTTAACTACTATTTAATTTTACTACTACTACTACTACTACTACTACTACTACTACTACTACTACTACTACTACTACATCTAACTAGTTACTCCCCAACACTACTTGCCATAAACACTGATCCTAATTCTTACTTTCACCTGCACTAAGCTTAAATTTGCCAATAAAACTAACCCATCAATGCATGGTTGGGTTCTAGTTTTGGCTACACTAAAGTACTAGAGGTTGTTTTCAGCATGAAGCATACATAAACCAACTTTGGCCATACACACCCCATGCATCATCTCCTGTTAATCATCTCTGTGCATGCTGTTTTAAACCACCAGTACAACCATCAGTAGTGGACAAATCTCCAAAACCCCATATTGTGTTAAATTACACCTATTTTACTCATGCCAGTGTGTTTTAATTGGTTTGGCCACCACAGTTAAGTTAAGGTTGGGGAGATAAACTACTGTATGGTTAACTTATGGTTAGGGAAAGCATGTAGTGCAATAAAAAGGCTAATGTTAATGGCAGTTCTGTGGCAGGAAATTAACTCCTGGTCTCATGCATAAAAGTCACACAATCCTTGCCCTTTATTTCTGCCTCAGTACACAATACACCAGGCGCACTCCTTCTGTTAGTGGTACATACTTCTGTAATGAATATAACCCTTAATGATACTGGCCTGGGCGGTCATGATGAAAACTACCGTGTAGAGAAATTACACAAGCCAAATGCAGCTCAATGAAAAGCTACTGCTGAAACAACAGCGGCCATTAATTGTATAAAAAAATGGAGTTGGATGTAATGAGAATCTTATGGGAGATGATTTAAAAAGGCTGAGCTGCTGTCTTATTGTGTTTTCCCTTGACGGAAGCAGCGGATGTGAAGAATGACAGCAGAAATGGACAGTTACAGGGAGGGTCAATGTGAGTGCTGTTCAAGATACAGTACAGCAGGTTAACTGACCGCTGCTGCCTCACCTCTAGGGAATTTTTAAAAAAAGGAAGAGGTCTGATCTAATGAGACCATTACTGGCCTCCCAGTGCCCCAGGGAAGTGGAGCCACAGCAGTACACACACACACACACACACACACACACACACACACACACACACACACACACACACACACACACACACACACACACACACACACACACACACACACACACACACACACACACACACACACACACACACACACACACACACACGTACACAAGGATAATTAAGTTTTATTGCACCTCAGAATCAGGGACCAACTGTTGGAGAAGGGGGCTAAATTATTGTTTAATGATTAAAGATTTTACTGCCTTTTCTTCTCGTGTTGTTTGGCACGTCCACCATTTCCACTTTTTCCCCTTTTCCTTTTTGTTACATCTCGTCTTTGTCTCCACTGTCTCTCCTCTCCTTCTCCTTATCTTTTACTCTCAATATTGCCCCCTCCCCTGCTCTCTTCCCCAACAGTCTAAATAATGGACTTTTTGTGTTTTTCAGATTGCATTTGTTGAACCCTGTGGGTAAAAATTCAGGTTTTACAGAGACAAAAAAAAATAATGAACATAAATACAATGTAGAATGATAAATAAATGTAGGAGAATAGTTTCCTCTGTTGCAATAAAGTAGTTTTAAAATGTAATTAAAATCTTCCACTAGTCTCATCTCTCACCTGAACAGAATACTTTATCATCCATTTCAACTGCAATGCACCAGCGCACTGTACATTTTTTATTTACAGCTACAAGACCTTGAGTTAAGAGAGTATCACACACACACACACACACACACACACACACACACACACACACACACACACACACATACCCATATACACTCACACCAGCTCAGAGTAATAAAGCCATGGATTTTACATTAACATGCTCTGAGAGCAACGATTGGCCAGTTAAAGCATCAAAGCCTCGTGCCTTTACATTGATCTCTGGTTGCTGCTAATCATCCACATGTGAAGAGATGAGGTTCAAACTAAGCTCAGCAGTGTTGAGGTCAGTCTGGATCACACACTGTATGGTATTAACAGCAGGGTTACAAAAGGTTAGCCGATTAGACGATTGACTGAAAATTAATCATTAAATATTTTGATAATCGATTCATTGTTTTGAGCCAAGAATGTCCCAATTATTTGGTCCTGTCTTCTCAAATGGGTAATTATCTTGTTTATTATGTCGTCTATAATAGTAAACTAAATAACTCCAGGTTATGGAATATTGGTCGGAGCAAAAGAATATATTTTAAAAAAGGACCTCACCTCTCTTTTTGGGAAATAGAAATTGACATTTTCCACCATTTTCAAACATTTTCTAACCTAAACGACTAATTGAACAATCAAGAAAAACCATCAATTGCAGCCCTCATTAACAGAATGCAGCTTGTGTAATCGACATCGACAATCGAATTTAGGCTGCTCACACTCATCATGTACGTAGATGTGAATGCACCAAAGAAGATGTAAAAGCTTTCGGGTATTGAAAATATGACTGCTCAAAGACCTCAATGGCCAGCTGCTTCTGCACATCTTTAGTCATACTTGTAGTCCATCCATGAAAGCTATCTCATCATCTTGTCGTTTTCCTCTTTTTCTCCTGCTTTTCAGGTGTTCCTGAAAAACACTTCAGACAGGTTGAAAAGGTGCAAATATATCTGCTAAAATGATCTGAATGCTTAAATTATTCAACACAGGATGTTGTGGAGCTCATCTCATCTCTGATCAGTGGACAACCTCTTCAACTTCTTAATGTCTGCATAGAAATGAAACCTCCTAGTGGTTGGATACAGATCATTTACAGATGCCAACAACTTAAACAAGACTAATCATTATTGTAATCCTCTTCTCTGCTGTAGTTCTGTGTTTAGAAGTGGTAATATAACCTCCAATGATGAATCAAAAAGCATTTGAGCCACGTTGTAAGAACCTGTAGGCTGCAGACCATCCATCTCCATCCATCTCATCTTGACCTACAGACAGAGCCTGCAGTGCATATATATATGATTGCACATTCGGGGGCCATCGCCTGGCTTTAGTTTGGCTGTGTTGGTTGCCATGGTTTTATTTTATTCTTTATTTTTTTCCCCCTACGTGACCACAGAGTCTCCCCACTATATAAAGCACCTGAGCATCTAATGGGAATCTGCTGGCTGGTGCTGTTGACATGCTCTCTGCAGACGCCTCCCTCTTTTCCCATCTGTCTGCTGTCTGAGGCTTTTCAGTGACAGCTTCATACAAAAGCAGAACACACAGCTGGCTGGCAGACTCTCTCTCTCTCTCTCTCTCACACACAAACACACACACACACACACACACACACACTGTAATAGCAGGTATCCAGATCCTCACTAAGGCACAACGCCAGCATTGTCCTTCCAGCTCCAAGCAACAGAAAAGTAAACACAGATATTTTGTTATACTTACAGGGCGAGTCACAGTCTATTTATGTAGCTCTATGTTAACTTTACCCTTACTAAAAAAATATATTTATTTCACAGTTTGTAGCATTAACTAAATTGTATTCTTAAAAATGCCAAATTTTATGGTGTCAATCCTAAATAAATATAACTGTCTAACAATGGCACTGAGACATGGATGAGACAATGAAGTCTATCAAGCTACATTTTGGATTGAAGGACTATTAATTAATTTAAGGTGGCATCCAGTAATGTAATGCATGCAGCAATATGAGAAAACTATATAAGATAAAACAGGAAAATCTCCAGTTTTGCTGAGTATCTGCAGACAGTAGTAGTAAGAATGGAGAAGAATACGGGAACAAGTAACAATGCATAAAATACATTCACTGCACACCAACAAAACACAGTCACCCCCATTCATAAATGACTATATTATGTAATCTACTCCCATTCACAGGTTTTAGATTGGGTAGTGTTCCCCGCTGCATGGGTGGCTCATCACTTCCCATTTGACATTACTCCTTGATGGATTCAGCATGGCGGCCATCAGATGTAATAAGTAGCTGGCTGAAGAAGACGCTGAACCACAGTGAGCATTAAAAGATGTTAGAAAACTGTTACTGTTAGAATATCGTTTTAACTTCCTGAAGGTCTTACATTTGTGAATTTCTGCCACCTGAAAAGTAGTAGTAGTAAAAAGGAGTAGATTTTTATTATTTATTTAATTAGCTGTTTCTTAGATTAAGAAAGACTCACTTTGTGATGTTTGGATTGTATGTGTGTGCTGCAGTGCTTTCAGTACAAAGCCTCTTAGTTATATAAGTATTACTGAGTTTGGATGTGAAACAATAAGCTGTCTTTTAGTTCTGGCATAGTACAGATATCATTTTTACTTGTGATATAATTCAAATAGTGACTGACCTTCACATCTTACATGGAGACAAATCTGACTGACATCCAATTAAAACATCAATTTGTCAAACTATCACTGTGGCTCTACAGGCAGGGCACAATCTTAGAAAGAAATGCCAGCTGGATTTAACTGCCAAATGAATGTTTCCCTCTTCTTAAGAAGCTTGAGATGCTGCAACATCAAATTCAAGCACATCTTAACCAGCTGAGATAAACAGACCCTGGCTCTGTGCAGCTCTTCACCTTCCAAAAAGGAGTGGCACATTGGACAGAAATCAAAGCTTGATCCTCTGAGCCCGCAACAAGAGCTCCCCTCCCATTCATCTCATCTTTCCAGCCCTCACGTTGTTCCCTCTTCTTCTCCTCTTCCTTAACGTCTATCAATGCTTTCAACCCTTTCCTTCAACCTCACCTTTATGCCTTTTTTTTAAATTATACTTCCTCCCCTCCTCCCCGCCTTCATCCTTCCTTAGGTCCCAGGCAGTCTTTTCTGTTCCTCTACTGTACATGCCTGCAACGCTCTCTGGCCGTTATGAATAATTCATCCGGCAGACAGGAAGAGAAGAAGGCACTGCCAACAAAAGACCCAAATGAAGGACTGCTGGACAGAGGGGAAGCACACACACCTCAGACACAAACACACCCACATCCTTATGTACTGTACAAACACACACCTACATGAGAATATGAGCTGATTCAACACACAGTATACGATCATCTCTGTGCATTTGCTGCTGCAATATCAACGCCTGAGGATATATTCATCATAATAAAACATGCCTCCTCCTCCTATATTCTTTTCAGATGTGAAACTAGTTTATTCAATCTGTTTCTCAACATTTTTCTCTCTTTCTCTCAGAGTGTTTACTTGCTGGTTCCTTATTCCCACCCGTCTCTGCCACCGTCTCCCTCTTTATACCAGTGACAATTTTCCTGGGAGCATCCCCTCCTTCCCAAATGGGATTACATGAAATTCCCACTGCCAATCCCCATTCTTCCACCATCAATCCTCCCATCTCCTCCCCTCTGGGAAATACCGCAACATCCACATGAAGAATAGAATTTTTTTTTTTTTAATCCAGTTACTACTGTATATAAGAACACATTTCAGCAACATGTGATTTCCTTTCACTCTCAAATGAAGCAGAGATTCGTTTTTGCTTCCTTAAAGCGAGCACAAAAGTAGATGCCACCTTCTTGACTCTCCCCATTGATTCTATCTGACCGCTTTTTGTCATTAAATCTACGAGCGGTGACACAAGTATCTATTCTTCCCCCATTCCTGCTGAACCGTCCAACAATTCATCCAGATGAAATTCCATTTCTCCAGCTGATAAGTCAGCACTCTCCCAACTCCTCATCCTCCTCCTCCTCTCCTCCTCCTCCTCCTCGCTCTCAGCCTGATGACAGCCAGCCGGCCTTTAATGCACACAATTGATTCTGTGGCCTTTCTGCACCGTAACAACATGAGGAGCTAATAAGTGGGGGAGCCTCCACACTGAGTCTGTGACCCCAGATGGATGACCCTGGCTGGCCAGATAACAGGCAGCAGGGGGAGGGACAGCAGGGCGGAAAGCTGGAATGATGGGAGATTTTCAGTGGTGCTTTAGTGGTGGAGAAGCAGAAAGCAACTAGGGAGACTGAGAATTAAAAACAAAAGCTACCTAAATGTTCCTTTTCCTCAAGCCACAAAACCTGGGAGATACGCTGGCCTAGTTTACTATTTATACATGTGTAGAGTATGTGTGTGAGCAAATGCACGTGTAATGATGGGGACATAATGAGGACAGATGAGGTCATTCTGGTGGTTGGGGTGGTACACCTGTAGGGGCCGCGGCGAGCTCAATGAGAGGAATGATGTATGGGAGCTGGGATAGGGTTCGGATACTCAGCACCAGCAGAGAGCTTTTGCAGCCCAGGAAAAGGAAAAGTCACCATCATCTCCATTATCACAGTCGTCATCATTCACAATGCACATCGCCTTCGCCATCATCATCATCCATCATCCACGTCAGCTGGAGGAGTGTAACCGGCTGGGCAAATATAGGCGGAGTAAAGTGAATGGGTAATGTCCTTTCTCTCTGCTGAAACGCATTTGAAAAGTGCCACATCAGAAGCACCATTATCTTGATGTGGTCATCTGCTTTTTTTTTTTTTTTTGGTTGGTGCTCAGAGCGTATTACTGTACCATTCTTGTGAGATTGAACGTGACAGTTATGCCTCCTTAAAACAGAGCTTGAATTTTATATTTTGGTATCAGTAAGTGAAGGATGTGCTATGGTTAGCCATTCAAGTTGCCACTGTTGCTATGTGTGTTTTATAAAACAGAGTAACATTGCTTCCTAACTGAATGAGACGCGAGCAAGCATCAGCAGCAAAATCGCTTTGATTGCTTTGTTTTTTATCGGAGTGTCCAAACCGGCCGCCATCGATGCAGCGCTGCACGGCATGATGTGGCGTGCCGTTTTTAACTGAACTTTTGTTGGACGCCCCTGTTTCAATATTCCTGTCGCTTGCATTCAAGGCGCAACTCGAATGAGGAACAGCTGATCCATTTAGTTGAAATGTGGAGTTATTTCACTACAAAAACCTAAATAGGGTAGCAGCTGGATGAAGATAGCCAGAGATCTGGAGGTTTCTGGTTAACTTGCTGTTGGCTATATTGTCATTTCCAGTAAATAAACATCTACATTAATATCACAATACAGAATGCATGTTTTCTATTTAAAAAGTACAATTGTAGGAAAGCAAGTAGTCTCCCATATTTAAGTATATATGTAACAGAGAGAGAGCACCCGACGTTCTTGCTGTAAAAATGACAAAACAAAAGCTAATATTTTTGAAAGGATAAGTCCCTGCTCGTGAGCTCTAAGCTTTCAAAAACTTCAGCTTACAAAGTCATGAGTTTCACATCAGTAGGTTGTTCAAATGATTAGGTGATGAACATGATTAATGATCTTAGGGCAACATTTTACGGTATGGACAGTACACTGAGATCTGTTTTTTTTTTTTTTATTGATTACATCTGTCTGGATGCAGCATAGCTATTGCAGACACATGGATGTTAAACTGAAAGAAAAAGGCAAATAAATTACAAGGGAAACATGATAAATCACCCACTATGACCTTTGCAGTCACCAGATCTCAAACTAATACACCCTACTTTTCTTAGAGCATTAAAAATCTGCTTCTGAAAAAGTTGGAGAACAAGGCTTTAAGCAATATAAGTGTCCTACTTGACATTAAATTAAACCTCACACACCATCTGTGCCTTATTTCCACCTCTTGCACTGACATTAAACTCAATGTCATCATTCTCCGTGTGTGTGCCGCCTATAGAAGTATTCTAACATCTGAGTCACAAAGTCATCAAGTGTACATGAGTGCAACGAGGCCACCTCTGACCTTAAGCAACATTAATGTCACTGTGGCATTCAGATCAGCTGTGTCTCGCAGGCCTGATTCAATCACTACAGTACGTACAAACCCTGCTGGTGTGTAAACAGGGAAACAGGCCAATAGGAAGAGCACTAGCGGTCATCCCAACAGGTACACAGATAGGTAAAATATTTAACATGCAAGGTCAAAATATCATGCAGAATGTCCGAAATGTGCTTGCTCATCCGAGACAATATCTGTAGTGTGAGCATTTCTGCAGAGCCAGAATTCCCAAATGACGGCAAAATAAACTTCCGCTGACTTTTGTCATCCCCAGCCTCCCCCTAAGGAGATGAATGCGATGATGTAAGCTGTCTTCAGAATTAGACCTCTCAGTCGTGAGCCTCTTTTGGAACAGCGACAACCGCTGCTCAATGGCGTCACTTGTCATTTTGTGTCAGTTTCTGACTTTCAGGGATTTGACGACACCGAAGAAATAGGAGGAGAGAAAGTGTGGGACCCGAGCAACAAAGTGAGAAGGGAGAGGTTAGAGGCAGGAGGCAGGGAACAGTGTTTGATATTCCACACTGACGCCGGTCCACAGGCGATTGTGTTGTGCACAGTCATGGCAGAAATGCTTATCAGAAGGGACAAGAGGGAGCGTGTTGTTCTGAGAAGGAAGTGAATGGGTTATGACAGTAGATTTAGCTTGTTATTCCCTCCAATTTCCCTTAAGCCCCACTGGGAAACATTCTAGGTTGATCACATTTGAGTGTAACAGCATGGTGTCTCCAGCATGATATAAAGTTAAGCTTCTCAGAATGGGTTAGACATCTGTCTAAACTTTATGGTGCTATGTTGAGTGACTAACCTGACGCGATAGATCAGAGAAGTCGTCCTTGGGAACCATTTGGAAAAGGGCAAACACTTTAAAGGAATACATAGCAGGTGATTGGATGAACGAACCGTCTATCATCATCTTACATTGTGGAGAAGATGGATTTGCGAGATCATGAGATCACACGAGAATCTTCACAGGATGCCGATTGGTCCAAACCACCATAATATAATTTGAAGCCTGACAAGAGGATTTTCACGTAATGTCTTGTAATGATCTTGCAAATTCAGCTGCCTCATAAGGTAACATTTCAGAAAGGCTTGTTTGAATGGTGCAGGAAGTTGGTGAAGCGGTGCAGAGTCTGCCCCAAGCCAAGACTATTCTTGTTCTCCACAATACCTCTCTGTGAAGACTTCTTTATATTATAGGACACTGGTTCAATTTACGTCCCTTATCCGCCCCAGCAGCAAACATGTCATGCACATTTAGCCTTTCTCTAAGAGGGTGCACCGCTTTATCATAGTTTTACTATGAGGCACTGTCACATCTTAACAACACACAAAATGCACTTTAATGGTGCATGTAGAAAGAGCCCTAACGCATTTGAAATTGGCATGAGTGAAATAAAATCGGCAGTAAACGTGCAGACAGGCAGGGAGCTCTGAGAGGACAGCACATCTGCTCTGATGGAGTTTTTATGGAGCAGGGGCACAGCGACAACAGCACTCACAGCCTCGTAATGTAGCGATTAGCCTCAAATGGGACGAGATGTGGTGGCGCTCTGGCAGCACCCTGGTGACAGCCCTGCTCTTGGGGGAGCAGAGAGCCTGTCAGAGGCACAGAGGGCCCTCCATCACAGCTGCTGCAGCCATGGGGCTCGAGCTGGCAGGGTCCCCAGGCCAGGAGCATCCACCTCACAACCCCCACCCCTCCCTTAAAGGAGTTATAAATCACCTGGCTTCTACCAGCAGCAGCACAGAGAGGAGTCACCTTGGGCGGAGCCCTCGGCTTCTAGAAGATATTCACGTACTAATGATTCTTCCTGTATTTCCACCTGTATCACCATCAATCCTCATGCACATGCACACTAACGGCCCTGACATGCAGAAAGCTCCGAGCTCAGCAGCTGTCTGCCTCTCTTGCTGCCTATTGAGGTCTCCTCCTCAGTGATAACAGCAGTGTGTGACTACATGTGTGCCCTGAGAAGACAGCCATTACTGCTGCTGCTGCTGCCGCTCCTCAGCCTCTCACATCTCTGAGAGCAGTGTGTGAACATCATAGAACAAACAGGAGATAATGGAGCTGAAAGACCAAACAAGGAAGAAAAAAACTGTGTGTGTGGAGACAAAGGGGGCAGGGTATCAAGATCCCACTGAACGCTCTCATCCCTGCCTGACAGGTTGTATACAGTCTGATGCTTCCTGTCTGTCACAAAACAGCAAGAAAATCACAGATCCAGAGTCTGTTACTGTCCCAACCCGCCCTCCCCCCTCTGAAGGAACACAGACACTCCTGTTTACAGGGGTGGAGGAAGCCAACATGTCATGCGGTGTGTTTTTGAGGTCACGGTACACTGGTTGTATTTCTATCAGGGTACGAGTTGAGCAGTTGGCTCTCGGCACTTCTACTCTCTGCTGTATTGTTGAAGTCTGAAGTCTGAACACTGCTCTGGATATACTCTGTGCTTTGCTTTTCAATTTTGGAGCAATGACAGGTTCAAAATTAACTATTTTTTCCTCCTGGTAAAATAGTTAGTGAATGTTCAAATATCACCAGCCTCTCAATAGATTAGCATTGTGTTTTTTGACTAGGGAGTGAAGCTACCAGCCACTTAAATATTTTACCAGCATTTGGATGGTGGATGGTGCTAATTTTGAACCCTGCAGCATTGGTTGTACTGGTAATGGAATATGGGTTGCTATACAGCTAGTAAATTAGTTTGGCTATGTTAATGACATGTGATTTTTAGGGCATGTTGTTTCTTTAATGGGGATAATTTTATCAAACTGTGGAAATGGAGGCAACCAATAAGAATAAAATATGCCTCAGTGTACGCAGTTCATTTTGACTGTCAAAAAAATACATTTGCATCATTTACTGGTAAATAATACATTTGAATACTAAGACTAATTTTTTTGCTTTATCTATCCTCCATCAAGCAGCAGAGAAAATCCAACAGGAGACTAGCAGCAGTTAGGCATGAATATTTGACTAAATGTAGAGAGGGTCAAATGCAAAAAAAAAGCTAGTTTTTAATTATAAGAGACATTTTGTAGCCCTTCATTCTTTATTCAGAGGCATACTGTGAACTTTAAGGGCATATTTCCCCCTGAGTCCCCATTAAATTATGACTGGGGCTGTCTGAAGACTTGACACATCCTTTCTGGTGATTTTGGCTTTTTTTGATCCCCTTTGTCCCTGACCAAACACAGAAACTGTCTTGTCATGTGGTGTTACTGTGTTTTTCTTCCTGGTTTCTTTTTTCACTAATTTAGCTTTGTTAGCAGCGCTGCATTAATGAATAAAAGTATGGCAACGTGCAGTAAATATATAAGACAACGACAGAGGAAATACACAATCTATCTGCACATTTCTTGACATATTTGGGAAGAAGCTGTCACCACTGCAGGCATGCCTGGCATTTTATTATGCAAACTGTCACTGCTGTTACATTTTCATTTGTTGTGTTTCTTTGTTTGTGAGACACAGAGAAGGAACACAGACGATTTTCATGAGAATATTACAGAACACAATCTGTGGGGATTAAACAAGAGCGCCAAATAACAACATACATGATTGTTTTACATATTTTACATATTATATACCTTTATAAAGCTGTGGAGTAAATGTCAACAAAAGGTTGGGTAATTTATCAAGATGACAAATGTTGTTTTTTAAATTGTTCATTGCTATTCTGATCCTCCGTGACCTGCTGTATTACTGCAGCTCCTTAATCACACAGTAGATCACAGCTTGAGCTCCTCTGACTGTTTCATATCATGTAAATTCATACACACACATAACAGCTTTTACTACAATGTTTATGGTTCAGTGACAAATAAAAGGTTGGCAAGATGAACAATTCAAAAATATCTTAAAAAGCATGCATTAGGTCTGTTAAAATGTACATGTGTCAAATGGTGTAACCACTAAAGAATGATAAATAGTGAATATTTTATCCACCTAAAGTGTATTTAAGTGGACTTATACAAATAATTACTTCATTAAAACAAATATAAATGTTTCCTGATCTCCATGATTCCCCAGATTAAATGTAATATTTAGAACAATTGTATTTCATTACCTTTATTTAATATAAAAAGTTTTTATGGTTACACCACTTGGACATTTTTGCCATAATCCTCTAATATATTCTGTCAAAATGGATTAAAAACAGAAATTTTATGCTGGGTCAGTTAGTACGTTTATTTTCACATTTTAACCTCTTTAAATTTGACTAAACCAAATGTAATGTTGACGTCCCTTGGTGTTGTTATTTAACATCCTCTGTATTTCCCTGTATTTTAAAAAGGTACCAAAGCTTTAAAAATACATCTATATCTCTCTGGATGTAGAGACAGGTGTTCTACGTAACTGTAGGCTGCAACAACAACATGTCGTGCAGCCCTGCGTGTCAAACAAGCTGATTGTTTGATCTAACTTCTTGTCGGGAGGTGAGATCAAAATGGAAGCAAAAGACATGTTCATGTTTAGACCCAAATCTGTATTTAAATGTCATCTGTCCATGTTTGTTATATACAGCCAAGACAAGCTCAAAGAATTGCACATTTTATACAATGCAAACAGCTATGATACATATACTGATACAAATATCATGTAGCATTAAACATATAGCAATATTAAGATGAGAAAAAGCTATTTAGGCTTCTTAACGTGGCTACAAGTATATTCAAAATCGTCCAAAATCCACCTAAAATATCAATATTCAGGTGAGAGGAGATGAAAAACAAACACTGAACCTCCAATTTGAGCTGTGAATATAAATCTGCTACTTTCAGGAGTTGATAAAGAAATCACATCAAGTGTGCTACTTCGTGCAAATATTCCACTAAAGTGATAGATTGCTTGAAGGCTTTCACTGTAACATCTCTGGGGACTTTTGTCAGGTTTCTCACATTATCATTCTGTGTGTGTGTGTGTGTGTGTGTGAGTCAGTGCCCTGTTTTAATTAAAATGCAGGCACGTACTTATTTCAGCCACAAATGTGTTAGTTGAGGTGAAAATGGAAACAGGGAGAAGATAAATTAGCAAAGAGCTGGGAAACAGCAGAACAATGTATCCCGGCACTGCTCTGCTTTCTTTCTTTCTTTGTGCTAATATAATGGGAACTGTACATATTAACTGGTGAAGTTTGACAGCAGAGAGGGACATGGGACTTTGAAGCTAAAAATATGTGTTTTGACTTAATATTTTAATATTCTAAAGGCTGCATTCGGATTGTTTGAAGCAAAAATGCTGAAGACTTTACTTTGATACCTGGCAACAAAAGTGCTGCTACCCATCAAGAAATGAACAGAAATATCTCGCCTGAAATAATCTGTTGGTTATTGATCTTGGATTCAAGGCCTGCTCTGTTTGGTGGTCTATTTTTGTCATTCTTGACAAGCTGATCACATCAAGATATTTATAGCAGTGATGATGACTTTTCAGTGATCTAAGAAATGAGGTTTTTGGGTCATTCTCACAGAATTAAAGCTGGGGTAGGTACTGTAGAGTTCTGAAAAAAGAAAAACTAAAGCCAGAATTAGGAAATAAAGCCCTTCTCCTGCAGCTCTCCCCTGTCTGTTCTCTATTAGGGGTGGGTACATAGACTGTATAAAAGACATGGACGTAACATCCATGGTTTGTGGACTGCTGCTCGGAAGCCAATAGTTTTGAATCTAGGCAGCGCCATCTTGAAAATTTCAGGTGCATGCTGGGAAAAATAAAAACACGGATTCTACTTATATGGGCATGGGGCAGAGCCATGGGCGGAGCAGGGAGGTTGCGAGGGCTGGATCTCGAGGACACTGGTCAATCAACCTGTCAATCACGACGTAGCCACGCCCTAATGCATACCCTGCTTTATCGTCAAATATAAAATCAGGGAGGCCAAAATTTCACAAATAAACATCATACTGCATTGAAGAAGGCTTTAAACTAGCGATTGAGACCATAAACACATTTTGAAAACATTTACTGAGGTTAGAAATCAACTGAGAGGTTGGTGAATTCTCCATTGACTTGTATTGAGACGGAAGTCCTTTTGACACCAAAACGGTCGCCCCCTGGTGGCCTTTTGATAGAATGCAGTTCTAAGTTACTTCCACGTTGGCCTCATTTCAGAGGACCTGAACTCCCTGCCTGGGTGGGAATCACCAAAGGCTCCACAATACGATATTATCACGATACTTGTGTCACGATACAATATTATTGCTATTTTTAAATGTGGGATATGCTGCGATATATTGCAATTCATTACCTTTTTTTCAACTGTAAATTATGTCCCCAAAGAAAAACGCTTACTGTCACCTCTTCTGACCTCACCAGAAAAAAAAACTAGAGCCCTCTAGTGGACAAAAAAATCCAAAACGTACATTTTAATTAGCAATTTAAATGACAAAAGATTGATACTCAGTGTCTGTGTATCAATACAATATTGACACACAAAATATCATGATAATAAGCTGTATCGTTTTTTTTCCCTTACCCCTACCTTCTGTCCTACAAGCCCCTCCAACCAGACGAGCACAGTATGTACTGTATGTGCTTCATATACATACACACAACACAGCAGTTTAACAGGTAACTACTGCACTAACTCACTCACACACACACACACACACACACACACACACACACACACACACACACACACACCATTCTCTCAAGGGACAACAACCTTCAGTAAACAGTAAACAGGACTGTCTGCTTTAAGGCTGCTAAAAAAGTAATGAGTGTCCCATCTCCCTGCTTAAATTCAAGTGATATCGTATCTCTTGCACTGTCGATCTCCTCAGTCATCAGACCATCAGATAGCCAGACCTGGACCTGCCGCTACGAATCGAGTCCCGGATCGATGAGGAGCACCAGGATGTAGAGATGGCTCACTATCCGATTATCTGATTATTTCATTCTGGCTAAATTAAATGATTGGATGGATTTAAAGAGAGACAGTCTAGACCTGCTCTATGTGAGAAGTGCTTTGAGATAACTTTTATTGTGATTTAGCACTATATGAATAAAACTGAATTGGTTTGAACTCATTACTTTGCTCCAACAGCCTGAGACATTGGATTTTTTTTCTTCTTTTTATTATCAGAGCATTTGATTTAGTGTTTGCTGTCAGGATGTACAGAGAATTTCAACAAATAAAACATAAAACAATGCATTAAGAGGCAGCTTGTTTCTGAAGCCGCCCTTTGGCAGACCCCTAAAAACCACAGACTGATGATATTTATGTACAGCACTACATTGTGTATCCAATGGCACGCTTTCCTTTTATTTAAAGTAGTTAAAATAAATCCCAGACTGGGACTAGGTAACGATGATTTATTGAGCCCTTTATTTGACAGTGTGCACAGTTTGCAATGTTTCTGAAACGCAATAAAAACCTTATTATCTCTGTGTGTGTCTGCTTTTCTGTGTATGTATATGTGTGTGTGTGTGTGTGTGTGTGTGTGTGTGTGCACCTGCTCTTTTTCATTGTAAATACTAATTACTTTAAATTAAACTGCAGGCGCTTCGTTGCCAGAACTTATTGACTTCTAATTACTTTAGCGCCTCCTCCATACTACAGCTCAGAGTATCAGAGGACCATCCTGCTGGTAAATGTATGCGTGCATTTCCACTGTGACTTTGTAAGGGGGGGCGGGGGGTGGGGGGGGTTGGATCGATATGACCTGTGGTATTATGGCCCTGTGTTACTGTAAACTGACTGGTTCAACATACATGATTAAACAGACAAATAGAGAGAGAAAGGACAAATCTCTCCTTTCAGGTTTTTATTGCTGCTGGAGCTTTGTTTCAGGTCACTAAATTTAACATTTGATCTCTTATCACATCCATCTAGGTTTAGCTTTCAAAAAATGTAAAGTACCAAAAGCTATAAATAACTTATGATTGAGCCAATTACTAAACTCAAAGATAGATTTAATTAACGCACTGTCAGATAAATGTATTTGCAATCTAGTTCAATGATTACTTGAATGGTTTCTACATTGATCTATGTCAAGAAAAAGTTAGTGGAGATGAATGATTTAGACTCAGAGATTAACAAACTGAGACATCTTATTGGACTGAAAACATGACTCAAAATCAAACCATCTATCAGAACTAAACTCCACATTTATCTTCTTCCTTTCATCTAATTACGCTCACAGTTTGTGATTCACTTTCCTTGACCGCGTTCTGAATACTTCTCATCAATGCTTTACATTTAAATCTTTTTGAAGGAAGGAAGGAAGGAAGGAAGGAAGGAAGGAAGGAAGGAAGGAAGGAAGGAAGTATGGAGGATAATGCAGAGGGAAGGAAGTAAGGTAGTACGGAAGTATGGAAAGCAGTACGGAAAGAAGGAAGGAAGTACAGAAGTATGGAAGCCAATACAGAAGGAAGGAAGGAAGTATGGAAGAAAAGAAGCACAGAACACAGTAGAGAAGGAAGGAAGTACGGAAGTATGAATGGAAGGAAGGGAGGAAGGAAGGAAGGAAGGAAGGAAGGAAGGAAGGAAGGAAGGCAATATGGAAGGAAGGAAGTAAGGAAGGAAGTATGGAAGAAAAGAAGCACAGAACGCAGTACAGAAGGAAGGAAGTATGGAAGTATGAATGGAAGGAAGGAAGTATGGAAGGAAGTATGGAAGGAAGTATGGAAGGAAGGAAGGAAGGGTTTTACTCTGCAATGTTATCCACAAACCTCTAACTCTTCACTCTAAGAAGTTGGTCTCTGGCTTATGTTTGGACATTTTTCAGGTTTTCTTGCCTACAGATCATCTTTACATGTTTACAGAGAACAGTAAATGAAAATAGAGTTGTGAGTGAATTGGTTAATTGGTCAGATGAACCTCTAAACTGCATCACAGCCTCCAGGTTAAATAAACAACTCTTAATGTGCCATTCTGCCCTGTGAAAAACCACACGATACGCCGGCTTGCTTCTTAGTCACCGATCAGAGCACAGCATCATGCACATTTCTCAGCTGGATGGAGGTTAAACACCCGACTCGCTCTTCATCACCGAGAGAACTGCACCACCACATTCACACAAATAGATAACTATCTATGTGACATTGTTACAGACAGCGGATGTATTATTCATTTTTCAGCGACATGAATGTGTGAACAGCTTTTCAGCTCGCAACAGTAACAATGCTAAGCTGATGCTGTGATCTGTTTTCCCACCTCTGTTCATGCAGGGGTGGCTTAGAGGCACAAATCCCAATTTCACACTTTCATGATGCGGCATGCTGTGACACGTAAACACTGCTTCAGATCACTGTGTGTTATAAACACCACACGCAAACTACAATTAGCCATTACGCTCCGCCTGTGGGCTGAAAAAAACAAAATCGCAGTCATTTCATATTCAGGCGCCCTGCTGAGAAGAATAAGACGGATGGGTTACTTGTTAAAGATTTTCCAAGTTTCATGCAGAGCTTTGTATTCTGTCAAAAAAAAAAGTAGAGTTTAGTTATTTTCTACGCCTATTTTTGCAAGAACTGAAGAACTGCCACAGCAAACTTCCTTCAATTTTGTTTGATTTAGAGTTTGTTGAGCACATTATGGAAATATGGAAATGATACAGCATGTACAGATCATTTCTGGTTGTCCAGGTCCAGGTCTGTGTGGATTAATACACATCATAACCTGTAGGGTTTTTTTTTTTAAAGAAGTCAGTGGCACAAAATCCCCCCAAATATTAATACAAGCCTATCAAGAAAACACACACACACACATATACGCACACAAACACACAACAGACAAAGCAACTTCACCACAGATACACAAACACACACACACACACACACAATGCAAGCCCCAGTTACCATAGAGACAGGGTACTCTGGACATATTGAGGATTTATTAAAAAAGCCTCCCTGGCAGTATTATTCCCTCTGCACCCCGAGAGCAGAGACGCAAACTGTCACCGCGCTGCTGGAGGAGGAGACACACCACAGCACAATGTCTAACAACTGTTAAGGGAAATAATATTCTGTATCGCCTGCCCTTTTACTGCCAGCACACTTTCTATGATGCTAATGATCGACTTTACGCAACCCCTGCTCAGCATCTCTGGCAGCGATATCATTACGGGGGTTACGGAGTGCTGCCGTAGTGATGCGATATGGAAGTAGCCGCGGCAGTGACAGGGAGTTTCCTATGTAGGTCTCTGAAGGTTTCTGTAAGAGAGTCTGAGCTAACAGAGTGGTAGACATGTCTCCGTCCTGTAATTGGACTATACACTGAGTAAATACCCGTGCACATCTACTGTAAACAGCTGCCACAGGGCTGCTGGAGTCAACATACGCTCTGAGGAGTCTGACAGCTAGTGACACGTGCTTACTTTAAAGGAATATTGTGTTTTTTTCCCCCCCTGCAGACATGTCTTAGTTTCATAGATATGGCTATTCTTTCTATCACTTCTCTGTAGATGCAAAAATGTGGAGTCATCAGGACTTAATATTCAAGACAGCTTTACAATCCAACCCATAGGGCACTGCAAACTAAATCGATCAAACAGGCCCAACTTGAGCCAATTTTTCAGTCTCTTTAGTATTTCGCTGAGGTTTCATGTTATTACAGAAGCCCACAATAACTGTACTTTCTGCAGGTTTTCAAAAAAAAAAAAAAAAACCTACTCTATAATGTTGTGTTATACAAAAATGCTTGTTTAAAGAGATCACAGATTACATGCAAAACACTGAAGTTTGGACTTGGACTGTTATTCTAGTAAGAGAATATGACCTATCCCTGACTACCTGCTAGTAGCCACCAGCTGTTGCAGATAACTAGCCAAGACATGCCGTCTGTCATTTATTTCATTTTGAATCCAATTTTTAAGGTTACCTCAATGCTTCATGCCATACCACTGTGAGCAAGGAGGACCAAATGGTTGGTTTCGGTTATTAGATTAGAGATAAATCTGCTTCGTATGTGCTCAATCTTTAAGAACATGTTGGGTTTGATCAAGTACTTTCTTTCTTTCCACCAAACAGCTGGTTTGTTGAGATAGAGACTTATTTGACTTAAACTCATAAAACTTGCTCTGAAATGTATTACTTTTATGCAAAGTTGCAGGTATCGGTTATTGCAAGATTCCAACTTTCTGGAGCGACTGAAGGAATTATCTAAAATGTCTCATTTGCAAGTTAAAATGAAGGTGATGGATTCAAAAAGTCTCTTGCCCTCACTGTGTTCACAGACCCAGAGAGAGGAGAATTCAAGCACAAGAGACATGGGGAGGGGAGGAAAAAAAGATAAAAGCAGAGGTGATGGATGATGGGTGGATGGTGGGAGCAGCAATGTCAAGACTCCTCATTCCAGGAAGTAAAATCAGTTTCCCCCCTGGTTTCCCTGAGGCAGTTCCACATGAGAGCTCCAGCTCCCCACTGCCTGCATCCACAAAGCAGAGGAGGGCCGAGCCGCCGACCAAGTGACATTTGACAGGGAATGTGTGAGAGAAAGAGAGAGAGAGAGGGAGTATATACAGACAGCAAAAAAAAGACATGCTTGTCCATTATTTCATCTATGCAGCATGAAGGACGTCTCCGTCCCAGCCAGGGAAGAAGCTAGGGTTACATGGCAAAGCACAAGGATGGCTGAATGTCAGCATGAGCGTGGCACGGGGAAAGAAATTGGAAGTGGAAACAGGGTGAGATAAAAGACTGTCATTCCTTTTACTGAAAAGATCAAATATGACTTATAGAGGACATGTGAGAGATGATGAAATGGGGCAACGAGAAAGAAATATGAAGTCACACAGAGACAAAGGGAAAGCAGTCAGAATTAATGTGACTGCTGGTACCCATTTGTAAAGTCTTCAACTCACCTGAGAATTTCCTTGCGACCCCCATTCCCCCACTTTATCAACTCTAAACTGCCTGTCCTCAGATGCACTCAGCATGTTGCGCACATTTACCTTTGAAGTTTCCTTGCATGCTGAATCTTTTTATAAGCATTGCCAGAGGTCCCAGCCAGGCAGGCAGGCAGAACGTGGAGAATGGGACAGGAGGGGGCGAGAGAAGAGCCGTCTGGGAGGGGGACTGATTTATATTCAAGATCGCACATACACAACCACTGCACCTCAAGCAAAGCTAAAAAAAAAAAGACAGATAAGTAATCCCCAAAAACTAATCAAGGAGACTGGCAGAGGGGGAAATCGGCATAGCCCGGTGATTTTGGCCAACATGGGGAAACAGTTTGCACGTGTGCATTTGTGCCAACATGTGCAGACACAAACATGCCCCCCCCACCCCCTCTTCCTACCCAGCTCAGCCTCCAGAGTGTGGGTGGGATGTGTGGGTGTGGGACACGGGGGAGAAATCATACCCCTTCCAGGCACAGGTTGCTCTCTAATAAAATTAGCTTTGGTGTTCAATTAGTTTTGTCTGCAGAAATCAGAACACAAGAGGTCCCTCAGTCCCATGACTACTGTGAAGCCAGAGCATTTCAAAAGGTCCAGTTACATTTAAGTGGGCGAGTGTGAACTTTAGAGATCCAGTGGAGCAGAATGACCTTTTTCTTGTGGTTTCTGTGGTGGAAAAGGGAAAAATGTAACGGCCAGTTTTCTTGTGTGGAGTACTATAGGTTGTTTTAGGATTTGATTTATGAGCGTGTACTGGTTACTCACCACCACACCGCTTGAGTTTAAAGTTCTGCTCACAGAGGAGAATCCTGATTTAGTTACAAATATAGTTGAATATAGTTTTTGGCCGTATTAATATTTTCATACATGATACAGCACAGGCCACTCAAAGAAAGGCCTACATGAAAATGATCAGTTTAGATAGTATACAGTATGATCACATAATGAATGGTTTAGTCTGCATCAATGCTTTCCTTTAGTGGTTTCCTTTATGTTTTATATATAGAGTACAACAGTGTTTAGTATCAGCGTTGATTTGATGTTGTAGGAAGGATTTGCACAAATGATCAAAAAGCAGCATCACTTTACAGGCAGAAGTACCACAGTCCACAGAAATATAAATATTATATATAATATAATATATATATTATTTTAATAAAGAGAGGAGTATCAGTGTTGATTTGTTGTTGTAGGAAGGGAAAAGCATCACTTTACAGGCAGAAGTACCACACAAATACATTTAAAATGGCCATATGCTTTAATTACAGTATAGCTAAAATTATTAGTTGATTAATGAGTTATTTGACAGAAAGGTAATCAAGAATCACTTTCACTACTAGACTACTAATTTTAAGTAAACCGATTAATGATTTCAAACATTCGCTGGCCTATTCACAGTATTCACATGTGAGAATCTTCCCATCGTTTTTTGAGAGCAATGCTCAGTGACACACTTACTCCATAGACTTCACTGTCGACTTCAGTAGCAATCAGAACATGGAAAACCCAGGCGGAAGTAACTTAGAACTGCATTCTATCAAAAGGCCACCAGGGGGCGACCGTTTTGGTGTCAAAGGGACTTCCGTCTCTATACAAGTCAATGGAGAATTCACCAACTTGTCACTTGATTTCTAACCTCAGTAAACATTTTCAAAATGTGTTTATGGTCTCAATCGCTAGTTTAAAGCCTTCTTCAATGCAGTATGATGTTCATTTGTGAAATGTTGGCCTCCCTGGTTTTATATGTGACGATAAAGCAGGGTATGCATTAGGGCATGGCTACATCCTGATTGACAGGTTGATTAACCAATGTCCTTGAGATCCAGCCCTCACAACCTATCGCAACCTCCCCCGCTCTGCCCATGACCCCGCCTCATGCCCATATAAGTAGAATCCGTGTTTTTATTTTTCCCAGCATGCACCTGGAATTTTCAACATGGCGCTGCCTAGATTCGAAACTATTGGCTTCCGAGCAGCAGTCCACAAACCAATGGGTGACGTCACGGATGTTACGTCCATTTCTTTTATACAGTCTATGGGAAAACCTAATCTAAGATCATCATGAAACACAACAATGACTGCAAAGTAGAAACTTGTAGAAATAATCAAGGGGGAAAAAATTGAAAATAAGAGTCAAGATAATAAATACTTTTCCTCAACAATGTCCGTTTCTCTTCTTCTTCTGTGTTTGAGTTTACTTCTAAGAAAACATGCTATATAAATAAATTGCGTTTTCTGCCGCCCTGCCTCTCTCTTTATTAGCTGTGACAGTACAGTGAAGGCATCAACGTCACATTAAAAGGCAGCGAGGTGGGAGATCAAGGTGATCTTCTCTCTACCTCGTTTTTCTTCCTTCTCTTCACTGAATTATGCATTTCTTCAATTCTCACTTCTTCAAGCTTTTCCTTTCCTGTCCTTTTCCCCCACTCTTCATCAGTGTTCAGTGTTCTTAGCAATAGAGGAGAAAACAGCTTGTTACAACACCCAGATGATGTCCAGACACAGCCATTAGGAACGGACACAAAAGAATGAGCTTTCCCCCTCTCTCTCTTTCTGTCTGTGTGAGTCTCTCTCTGCTGTTCCAAAGGAAACAAAAACACAAAGCCTTCAAAGACTGTCCGTCGCTTTAGCTTCTCACTTGCTCTTTTCACACGGCAGTGACCCTCCCCACCCCTGGGATTTCCTCTTTTTCCCAGGGGTGATAGTGCTTCCCTGGGACACATAATTAAATCTGTGTGGGGCACAAGGAGCACATCCAGTGGAGCAACGCCACTCAGTGTGTTACAGTGTCACAGCTGGGGAGCATACAAGTCAGAAAACACACATACACACATACAGTACACTGCCTCTCTCAGGAATCCAAAGACGGCTCAAATTAGCTCTTGTTAAATAGCACCGAGGTGGCCAAATTCTTAAATCCCATCAAAAAGACAGAGGCTGTCAGTTATACTCAGGGAATAAAAGCTTCCCTGGAGTGAAACGAATCCCTTTGAGCTCATACAGTAGCTTCAAAACTACACAGCGGCCTCCGAAGTGACAAAAAAACAGCAAAGATTAGGGGGGAAAAACATGCTTAGCAAACTCTGCTTCACTCTGTGTGTGTGTGTGTGTGTGTGTGTAGTAAATGGGGTGAATAAAGTGAAGCTCAAACCACGCAGCGCCCTTTTCTGGTGTAATTAGTGACCTCACTGTTTAGATTTAAAAACTCTCCAACCAACCAATCATCAGCAGCCACCGGTATGAACTTGGACCTCAAACATCTAGACTTCTGCACGGCTGCTCGCTGTTAAACTGTCAACTTGAAGCCTGACGCGAGATGAATATTAACAAGGATGATGACAGAGGTTGGATGGAAGATGACATCATGCCATTAAAAAACAACAATAAAATGGCACGAGAGGGAAAACAAAGAGAGATGAAATGACAGGCTGCTCTCACTCTGACCTTGACTGACAAGGTCTTTACAATGTGAACGAGTTAAATTGTCTTCAACTTTACTTTATAGAGTCACCTTGATGCACTATGAGCGTGGAAAAGGAGGCATTGATGGATCAACCATATGCTACCACCGGAACATATACTGTATATTAAACCAGTTTGCTGGAAGTTGCACAAAGATGAACAGATATCTTTATTGTACGATGTTTGTGTCTTTCCTTAATGGGATTCTCTTTGTCACAAAAGTCTATAGATGAAAGATTTGATAGTCTTTCTTGGTAAATTGGACATACAGTCACCGGCCTCTTCATTAGGTACGCAAGTGATAATTATACATTATGTTTTTTACTGAGGTCGTACTAATGGCGCTTTTCCACTACACAGTTCCAGCACGATTCGGCTCGACTCGGTTTTTTTTGCGTTTTCACTAGGGATAGTACCTGGTACCTGGTACTTTATTTAGTACCTGCTCTGCTGAGGTTCCAAGCGAGCCGAGCCGATACTAAAATGTGACGTCGACAGACTACCGGCCACTGATTGGTCAGAAGAGTTGTCGCTGGAAGAGTCATGAGCCGTCCCACACAAGAATCAAACCCAGAATTTTTAAATACCGGCAACAGCGTTACAGCCATACGGCTCAGTGTTCTTGCTTTGTGTGTGACAGAAAGCCACATACAGCAGCAAGTACACCATCGCCTCCATGTCCTTCGTTGTTTATGTGTTTGTGTCGCGTATAAAACGAAGTCACGGCAGTATCGCAGAGCCGTGCTATGACGACCCCGCCCACGTTGAGTAGGTAGTGTACCTTTTTGTAATGGAAAAGGTTGTTCCTGGAACCGAGTCGAGTCGAGCCGAGTAGTGCTGGAACTGTGTAGTGGAAAAGAGCCATAAGTGGTGGTGATGTACTGAGGTGCATTATATTGACTGGTGTTCCTAATATTTTGCTACCCTCATGTTTGTTAAAAGGAGTGGATAAAATATTAAAAGCACCAGTCAATATAATGCTCCCTAATACACAACCATCGCCCAGTATGAGCTCAATAATAAATATCAAGTAGAATTATCACTCACAATGTTAACAAAACCTGAAACAGTAGAATCTCTAGCAGAGCTGCTGTAATGGATTGCATTAGATTGCACAGGTGTACCTAATAAAAAAGGCCAGTGAGTTTATATATCATCAGGTTCTTGCTGTTCCAAATGAAAAATCATGACCTTTCACTTGATTTTATACAGATGAAAGACTTGTGTCTTACTCTGTGTGCTTTGATGTTATCATTCCTTCTCTGCCAGCATGACTATTGATCCAAAAAAAAAGTTGTAAATGCAGCGGTGAATCCATAACACACTTCTTTTCTTCTCTGTTCACAACAGGACTCAAGAGTCTGCCGCTGGTCTTCAGGGCTTTCCTACCTTCAACGCCGCGGTCAGACCTTCTCTCTGGTCCTCTATCTCTGGATAATTAAACAATGCTAAGATCTACTTTCAAATGGACAGCAATAACCTTTTTTTATATTTACTATAGCAACATATTTTTTAGTTGACTGATTAGGATGGATGCACTTCTAGTTTATGATGATATCTAATTCTAGTTCCTGTTGAGTGTGAATGGCACGTTGGACACAACCATCTACCAAATGAATGTAACCTCAATGAAATCATTATTTTTCAGTTTGTCTGAGATCGTGATATTAATGAAACAATCATTAGTGTTTCCCTAGTAGTTATGGTGTATCTTAAGAATTCACATCTTTTTTTCTCATTTACTATATCAACTAACACCATCTGGTCTCAGTCAATATACTAAATGAACAAAAAGAAGAAAAAGTATCATCACAACACAACATGTTTTGTACCTGCGTTGAATTTTGGTCCCTGATCTTCTCTGATGCTTCTTCATCAACGTCTTTCACTCATCGGTGCAAAAACAGCATCTCTGGAAAGCCTCCCTTACTCTTTGATGTTAAAGAACTGACACCATGACCTGAAGTGATGTTTTAGATTTCAAAGACACATTTTACCATGTTAAACTTCATCATAATTTCAATGAGGATGTACACTTAATTTATGTTAACTACTGTAAATTTCGCCTCGACGTACATAGAGTAAACTGCCGACAGCTGTGTATCGACAGTGTTTCGTATGTAAGAGTGGATTAAAGCTTCAAAAACAAAGCTAGGCCTCTTTATGTTGATGATGCATCTGGGGACAAAGTCATTTCCATTTTCACCACGAGACTAAGCAGTTTGTAGTTTCAGAGGAACGACAGGACTGAGCAGGCAAGCTGAGCAATCCTGTGTGAAATGCAAGGAGCTAACCTGAGGTGCATTATGCGCCAGATAATTAAAGACATGCTTGGTCTTATTTAAAATTGATGTCTGATAATTAACGGATCACAGGCTTAAGAGGATAATGCCTATCTACCTCTCTCTCTCACCCCCCCCCCCCCCCCCCTCTCTCTCTCTCTCTCTCTCACTCTCTCTCTTTCTCTGGTGCTTTCATCTTTCACTTTCTCACTTTGACACACACATCTGCACCGTTGCATACACATCACGCACACCTGAAAAGCTACCCGCGCCGACACACAACAGAACGCCATCTAAATTAGGTCTTTACTGCTTAATGAGGACTCTGGTGCATACACTGCATGTGCTGTAATATGGCATTTTGGTGGGGGTACAAAAGAGCTCACTGGAGACTTCATTAACAACTAATTGATTTCATTTGCAGTATTCTGAGACTGATAGCATACAAATTTGCTCCAAATAAGCTTAGACCGGACCATTTATATATGCCAGCAGATTACTGGCGGGAAATAAATGGCTCATTTTACAGCAGGGGTGGGAATAATAGATATGGATATAGCCCAAGATATGATGATGTTTGACAAAGGAAGAGGGATTCCCCCTCTCTTTTTTTCTCCCTCTTTAATTCTCGGTCTATCCAGCGCTCTGTTCCCTCTGAATCCCAAGCTAATTGAATTAGAGCTGCCTGATTACAGTCTACATATATGGCACGGCGACAGTCTCTAGTCTTCATCATGTGTGCCACTCTGAGGGCTTGGTAGACTGAAAAGATTGGGTAAAAGTGGGGGAGGATGTGGCTGACAGTACACGAGTAGAAGTGGGTGCTTGAAGAAATAATGGTCAATAACAGAATAATGAGGATCAGTGAGAGTAGACCAGAGCAACGACACGCAAGAACACGCCAGTCTACCAGCTTAAACTGAAGTAATATCTCATCATAGTGAAACATTAAAGCCTGCTGAAGCAGAGCAAACAATTGCTCTATTATGCAGCCCTACAATGACTAGAAGATGCCGCACATTCCAGTAATTTTGGGCGAGATCTGAGAGGAGCTGTAGCTAGTAATGACCAATGCTGTGATTTATTAGCCTGTTAGGGTTTTATCATAAAGCAGTCCGGCGGATGAACAGGAGCTGTAGATACGCTGGGCTCCTCCGGCCTCTGTGTGAATAGAAAAACGACCTTGGACACGTAAATCTCTGGGGAACCTTCATTAGCCGGCGACAAAGCCCACAAAGAGCCATCACACAGGCTCTTAAATGCTTTGCAGTCAGCTGCTGGCCTTCAGACAGCTCTGCAGTGTGGCCATTCACACATCCAAGCGCCCTGACTGGGAGGCGGCGCAGAAGTCGATTCCCTCAATTTAGCAGATCTCTTCAGAAAATGACCAGCATGCTAACAGCCTGGCCTCTTCCAGTTAGTGCTAATTAGCCAGCAACCTGAGGTGATTTCACTCATTTCAGACCTAGCATTAATCCCACGGCTGCCAATAATGCACTCTCTATTTCCACCGTGCCCTCTCACAGTTCAGCAACGATGGGGACCCAAAGTAATAACAGCTGTCAAACGTGCGTTACCCCGGCAACCATCTCTCTGGCAACTAGAGAAGCAGCCACCCCGACATGGTAGGAGTTATTGTGCTGCAAAAACAAAAAAAACTGGATGTTTTAAAAAAAATAAAAGAAAGAGAGAGAGAGAGTGAGAGAGAGAGAGAGAGACAGTAGTCAGGAATGAGAAGTTCAAAGACAGAATAAAAATATGTAAAAAATAAGACAGCTTTCTAAATACTGTGTGCTGGTTCTCCAAGAAAAACTAAAAGGATGTGAATGCAGAAAAAAAACCTAAGTATAAGAAGGTGGTGGAGTTGACTGAAACAAAACCTTTTATTTACTTTTATAACAATTTGGGTCTTGTATCTGTACTTTTAGCTATCAATTCATCCACACATTATCCAATTATAACTATTACTCAAGTCAGAAGCAGCTGGACCTTAATACCAACATGCACTCAGCAGAAGTCAGCAAAACATACTGGGCAAGTTTGACAGTCTTTTACAAGTGGGAAAGAGGTGTCACGATATTTAAGAAAATAATCAGGGCTATTATTAATATAATAACTGTGTAGTAATTGCATTTAAATAACCCCTCATCCCTCCCAGCTGCTGTTTCTGAATCATGCAGCTGCACAGTAAGTCACCCCAGGGTTCAACAGACACACAAAGAAAACATTTAGCTTCAAATAGCTCCATTCAGTCTGTTCAGTATTTACAGGGGATGTTTTGACAGATTACGAGGAGTGCAGTGCAGACCATTTATAACTGCAGACCTTAATACAACTACTGTAACACGTGAACCAGTTTTGTCATATGAGGGGCAAACAAGGGAAAAAACACCATACTGTACCAAAGAAAACATATTTCAAAAGGAGGAGGATGTTGTTAAAAGACTCTGCTTTGTGTAGTACTGGTAAAATGTTTTGCTGTTATGTCTAGGGGATTGAAATATCTCTAACAGCTATAGGCTATAACATACATTGAAGGCCTTGGTTGCCAATAACAAGCACAATGGCTACTGGGTGGTAGGAGTACTGGGCTCGGTGTCTTCTTGCATTGCCAACCATGCACTTAGCTCTTGAACCAAAATACTTCAGGGACGAAGGGTTAACAGCACAGAAAATTCTTTAAAGTAAGCATCCTCAGATTTTACCCAGTAAAGAAAACCTCAGAGTTCTTATAAGTCGTGTTGAAATATATACGGCTGAACTATGATTCAGTTGGGCTGGCAGAACATATCCATCTTTTCACTCCTTCCCCATACTCTTCATCTCAGTCTGGGGTTGTTAAATGGGCATATCGCTGCTTATCTTGTCTCCAGCCTCGAGCTGTCACCTCCCCGTTATAAGCCGTTCACTAACAGGCAGAGTAATGAGAACGCTGTTCGGGCTGAGAGGCCAGTCGCCATTACGGCTCTACAGACCAATGCTTCACCATTAGCCTTTCTCACAGACGGCAGCTCCCCCTTTTCAACCGTTCTGTACTTTCACACACGCTGCTTTCACGTTCACTAACCGCGCCAAGAAATGGAAAACCAGCCTTGTTCCCTTGAGACGACCCAGAAGAGAAGGTTGACAGGGGACAGACATAAACCCGCACCTCTCACTTACTGAGTGTTCCCCAGATTATGACGAATGTTTGAGGTATGGGCGAGGCAGAGATGGGCGCTGACAGAAGTCAAGCTGAAGGACCTCAGCGAATCAGTGGACTGATTAGAGACCAGGTTGCAGAAATCTGAAGCGTCAGTGACAAGAGGCAAACAGGAAAGGATGCAGACTGTGAAAGACTGAAAAATACAGATCATAGATGCAGCATGAGCTCACCTTAAAGTGTATTTTAAATCACCTTGAGCAGATTGTTTGACATTTCATTAAAACCATGATTATCATGAGCAACAAATGTTTAAGAAGAATGAATCATATATGTTACTGCAATTAAGGTCTCACAGTAATGACACTGTTAAAGTCTGCTCTAAGATCATTGGAGTCCAACTAAAAGACTTATGGAAGACATGTGTGGTCCAAAAAACAAAAGGAAGTACCAGTATTAGTCAAAATGACCAGACCAGCGTGTGAGTGAATGTTAGTTTCCTCCTGATGAGCAGGTGGGTACTCTGCGTGGTTGCCCCTTGCCATCACTGTATGAATGTGTGTGTGTGAATGGGTGAATGAGACATGTAGTGGAGAAGAGCAGAAAAAACGGCCAGATTATTTTAAAAGGACGAATAAATCTGATTGACAAGAGCTGTGACACTGTTAACACAATAGTTGGCAAAAGCTTCAAGTAAAGGCGTGGACTGCCCGTCTAGCTCAAGGTGTAATTATCAGCTTGAGCACTTGGTGTGGAAGTTAGTTTGCACACAGACTATTACTATCAGCGGGCTTTTCATGTGTCAGCCTGTCAGAAATATATCAAAATAATAAAGGGAAAAGGAGTGAATGACTGTATTACACATACCAGAAAAGTACAGTCCATTTACCATTTACCATTGAATGCCTTCAGGCCCGCTTTTATCATGCGCCGCTTAGGGAAGCAAACAAAAACAAGCTATTCTTCTCTTTCTGCTATAAGGCTGCTGAATGCTGACAGTAGCCATTGAAATGTAGGCCACCTGTTTAAACTGGTGTAGACTGCAACCATTCCTTTTTTGTAGTGCTGTTGTTATTACCTGGCTTATCACGTATAAGCCTACATATAAAGGGGGCGATGGAGTGTGTCTGCTGCTTGTGTTTTTCTGTTGTACTCATATGTTGATGTGTTGTCACTGGCGTACGTTGATGCTTGAATATTGCTGCCAGATTGAGTTTTTATTTATGTGGACTCGGTAGACTGTGGAACCGAATTGCCCTTCTGGGATCAATAAAGTAGTCTGAATCTAAATGTGAATCAGTAAGTAGTGGTTGAAAAACATAAGAATATTTGTTTGGATGAAAAAGGTCACGGAAAAGCATGCAGACTTCAAAAGGAGCTGAATGATGTTTTATAGTGCGGTTGGGTGTCCTTGGGTCATAAAAAAAGTCATAACAATGCATAAATATTCACAAGTACAAACACTTTTCCCCCGTCAAATGTTTTAACGGTGCTCAGACAGACAAATAACAGAGACACGTCTTCTCATTCTTCTAGTTTCATCCATTCTTGAGTCAAATCATGACTCCGACCTCTCCCGGGTAAACTGCCTCCTCTGCTGTTTTTTTTTTTATTACGGCTTTTTGTGTGTGTGTGTGTGTGTGTGTGTGTGTGTGTGTGTGTGTGTGTGTGTGTGTGTTGGACGCTGAGTGAACGAGGCAGCGCTACCTTGCGTTCCCCACAGCGTGACTAATGTACACTGATGACTAACACTGTGATGATGATGACCTTTCATAACCTATCTGCCTCCGGTGGCACATCGCAACACTTTAATTGTGCATCAGCTGTATTCTGATTATGATATTGATGAATATGCAGCAGCTCGGTGGCTTTCAGTGTTATTCTCAATGACAGGAAAAGCTTGATCCTTATCAGTTTGGTTTTTATTTCTATATTTAATGAGGCTATAGTTCATCTATCCCTCAATGGAGTCATTCTCTATACATTTAGTCAAGCAGCTCAACCTGCAATGTAAATACACTGTGTTACATAGACCAAAAACAGAATACATAAAGATCCCAAAGCAGTGAGACAGAATTAAGAAGTAATGACCTAGATCCATTTAGTCAAGTGTCATCTGCAGCTCCAAAATGTTAACATACCCACTAGAGCTGAATGATTTTGAGGAAATATCTAATTGCAGCTATTTTGAGTGATACTGCAATTGTGATATAATTTGTGATATTAGATGGAGTGATCATTTTTACATTATCCTCCTCATTTTCATTGAAAAACAGTAAAATCATTATAATGGGACATCTATACAGCACCACAATATTTAATGTAAAGATGGTATTTTGACACCCATGTTGCCTCCTGTGACCATATTTCAGTCTTTTCGATACATTTTAGTTGCTTTAAATAGGTTTTATATTCCTATTTCTTAACCTCACATTTGACAAAAGTTATTTTGGATGCTCAAGTTTAACCTAAGTGACTAAGACTAACCTAACTTCCATCATTTTTAGGTGCTTTAATTATATAGATGTGTATGAGGGAAGAGATTTTGGCTGTTTTTTCAAGACTGTTTAGGAAAGCTGGCAGAGTAAGCCTGGATGAGACAGGGTGCAGGAAGACCTCACTAACAACTAGTCCACCATTAAATAGACAAATAGATTTAGATGGATAAATGTAATGACAGGCCTTTGGAGGAATGCACGGAAAAGTTAGTAAAACATGTCAAATCAGGTCCTCATGGCTGAATTGGACAAGTTCAAGTCCACTTTGTCAGCCACTCAGTAACCACATTAGCCTCTTCACCACTCACTTCCTCATCATTCTGGCTGACAGCTCTGAGCATAACAGCTGCTTCACTCCCAGCCAGACTATCAGTAACTCTGCAGGCCGCTAATCACCTGCATCATTTAAATGTAGCTCTCTGTAACCATTAAACACGACTCGCCAAAGTACTATGCAGCGGCTGAGCCAATCACCTCGATATGCCAGATATCTCTTGCCATAACTCTAGCAGCAGATCTCTCAGGAACCAGGCGATCAAACATCGTTTCGGCCAAAAGACAGACAAACAAACTGCCAAGTCACATCCCGGCGCTGAGCGTGACAACACCGCTGCCGCTGTCACACATTCGTTCTGGTTATTGGCAACCACCGCCATGACAGCTTTGACCACTTAAATCCTGACAACAGGGCCATACAAAGGTCTTCCATTTTTTTTACGTGCACGTTAATTAAACAAACCACATTAGATTCCCTTACTAATTCATTTCATAAATATCTATCAATTTGAAATAGTGCTGTGAAAATAAACAATGCCTTAGGTACCCACAATCCAGTGCGGTGTAATCAAGGAAATCATTGCTTTTGATTGCAGCCTAGCAGACACACTGTCTCTTGATCATTGCCGCCACTGGCAACCTCGTCGCGCGTCAGTCAGGAGGTGTAGAGTTCTTCCAGTTTCGTCAGATGTCTGCGAGAGACAACAAACCTAATGATGTGTGTGTCTCTGCCAACATGTTTCCATCAAGCCTCCGCCGTCACCTTCAGCCCTTGATTCCTACAGGCAGAAAAACTGGATGGCTCCTCAGGGGAAGTTAATCACAAGAAGAAACCACTTTGAAACCAAGAAAAATCTATGTTGACACAAAATAAAAAAAACAGCCCTGAACAAGCAAACACTTCACCAGAGGAAAAGTAAAGATATTCATGAACATTATCTGAGCCATTATCATTACTCACACAAATCAAGTGGCACCTATATTCTTGTAAATCCTTTCCACATACACACACACACCCATGCTCTGGCAGGAAACATGAATATTGAAAACTACATGAAAGATGGCACCCTTTGTGAAACAGTGAGATCTTTATGTTTGACGCCTCCAGCGCTTATCCTGCTGTTACACTCAGACTGTTAAATAGGGGGGGAGAAAGAGAAGAGGCCGAGGCAAATGTCATGGAAAAATAGAAACCCCTGAGCAGTACATGTGACAGTGACTCGGCATCTCTAAAGGCCAGTAAACAAACACTGAGAGTCAGACCAGACACAACAACAAGAATGTCCACTTTCTTCAAGAGACGGAAGTTAAGTCAACAGACCTACACACACTTTATGTACATTAGACTTTCAATCAGATTAGTCTATAGATAAGAAGTCAAATAAGCTACAGTGCCCTTATGGCTAAAGGCAAGCAGATAATTGATATTACAAACAGGTTACATTTACTACATGTACTAAATAGCAGTCTTACAAGATTTGCCTGCTAGCTGCAGATGTTTCTATTGTTACAGTTCAACAATACAAGCAACTGATACCATGGCAACAAAAGTTATTCCCCTATGCCAAAGCTCAAATAAGGTCAATTTTATTATTTCTTACCAATTTCATTAAAATAAATAAATAAATAAATAAATAAATAATGCTTCAATTCCAACTCTCTCTTTCACTCGTGGCCTAAGGATCTCCACACTTTCAAAAATTGCATTTTCTTGCTCCAGTTCAAAATAGAAAATGTACAAATCTGCAAATTTGAAGTGCGCAACTCTAGGTCCTCTGGCAGTGAGAGCAGCTCAGCAATGTTCTTCAGTTTACAGAAAATGAAGGAAAAGTGAAGAGAAAATGCCAAACTAGAGTCCCTTAACCCTCCTGTTGTCCTTGAGTCAAGGAAGAAAGGAAGGGAGGAAGAAGGAAGGAAAGGAGGAAAGGAAAGGAGGGAGGGAGGGAGGGAGGGAGGAAAGGAGGGAGGGAGGGAGGAAGGGACACAAAGGTTAAAGTAACTAAACTAATAAATAAAACACTAAACTACAGAGTTTCTATTGCAGTCACAATAAATATAAGCACAATTTTTTTCACAACCCTCTTTTTTTAAATTAAATATTTATTACTTAGATTTGTGAGAACATAATGTTTCGGATCAAATGTTTAATGTCTTTGCTAAGCAGATGTGTAGTAAGTATGATCATTTGTGTTTGTGATTTAAGTCCTTTTTTATGCTAATGAGCAGCTCATAGCACATTATATATTGCTTTGTCATTAACACAGAATTAGCACCCACACATATATCCATGACATGTGGTCTAAGCTTTCCACCTCGTTATCTCTGTGCATGCCAACCTGCCTCGAAAATGTATGAACGCATTATGCAACACACAGCAGCTCTCATCTCCCACCTCCTGGCGTATCCACCCCCCTGGGGCTCAATGATTGGCATTCATGGGCAAAGTTATGGTCATGCACTCAATTACCGGTCTCATTACAGGCCGAGAGGACAGAGGTCTCGACGAAGCCCCGACTCTTTTACTCGTTAATCCAGGCAGGTGTGTGAACGCAGGATGAGGAGAGTTTTGAGTCTCAGTTTCAGGCGCGGGCCAACAAGGGGCGAGATTACAGCACTAATCCAATGTTTGTCTGACACTAGCACTGATCCCTTAATCCAGACTGCTGCTGCTGAACCATCTCCAGCCAGCTAGACTGCCAGCGAACCTCGACTCAACAACCGTCACACACACAAACACACACACACACACACCAGGATATAGACACCAGCTGTTGGGCTCAGCTGTGTCACAATGCCTGCTGGTGAGTGTGCTTGGTGAGTGTGAATATGTGTGCATGTGGGTAAATAAATGCAGTATACATTTATGCATACACAGATGGGCTGAGTGCGAATAGCTGGAAATGATCTCACGATATACATTAACATCAAAAAACACTCACGGAGCTGAGTGTTCCTGGATACCAAAATCATTAAAATGCGCCGTTTGTACAAAAGGAAAAGACAAAGGAAGAGTTGTTAATGAAGCCCCCCCCACTCCCCACTGTATTTACTGTATAGGAGCAGGAATGCACTCTGTGTGGGCAGAAGGGAGGTGAGAGCAGAGGAGGAGGTCAGCTTCCTGTCAGAGTCTGCTAGTGGTGTAAACTAAGCATTCATAGTTGTATATTGACTTCATTTCTTAAATATGTAATTGCATTTTTACTTACTTATGAAAACAGGGAGTTTACATTTAATGGCCTATTTTACTGTACATTGTGGTGTTGCTACTTTAACTTAACTAATTGCATTCTTCCACAGCTTGAGACCACACACAGGCCCGTTAATCTACTTGCATACACGCAGAAAGGCATGAAGGTATGTATTGCATCATGCATCATGCCTCATAGTACAGCAAATGTAGCATTTCCTATTACACATAAAAAAAGGGTTTTATCGCAGAAAATGCTGTGCAACATCCAATAGCAGCTTTTCTGGAAGGGGAATCATGGTACTCATGAGGAATGTGCAATAAAGGGGAGTTAGCCCAGTGAGGCTGGCGGCAATGCTTAGGCTATAAACTGGCTGTGCTGACTCTCATGGCGCTGCTGGTGATGTGTGCAGTCGGCAGCAGGAGGAAGCCTTTGTAGTTTCCCCCAGGTATGACAAGAAGAAGCTGACTCTAATTCTACTGGATCGCACCAAGGAGCCTTCAGCATCTAGGCGGCATGTGTAAGTGTCCTCATGGATCCCAATGTACATGGATGGGATTTCCCAGCTCTTGCAAAATTTTTACCGCATAACACCCGACATACACACCCCATAACTGTCGACATCCATTTCTCTACGGACACGCTGAGATGAACCAGAGGCGTTAGGGTTGGTTTTGTCAAATTTGATACAAGCCTGAAACCAAGTCAAGAATATCAATCTTTATTTATATAGCACACACGATCAAAAAAAAGTCATCTCAAGGCACTTTTCATATAGAGTAGGTCTGGACTGTACTCTTTAATTTCATTCAAAGAGACCAAACATTCCCACATGAGTAAGAACTTGGCGACAGCGGCAAGGAAACCCAAAAAATACATTTATATACAAACCAAATATCAACATATTCTGAGCTAAAACTGTGGATTTTGAGGGTGACTGTGGTTATTATCTGCCCTCTTAACAGAACTGGCCTATTCAGAACTTCTCAAGGAAAGAAAATATTTTTCAATTTGTTCAGGTGAAAACTGAGCCGACTTTAATTTCCACATTTTGTGTCAGAACAAAAAAAGAACAAACCCACCAGCCTTTCGTCACGTGATGTTTGTGTGATACGTTGGCCAAACCAGCTCTATTTGCTGAAGAAGACAATGAAATGTGGTTGAAAGTTCAAATAAGCTAGCAAGTGGAGCTTAGATGGGTTTTGTAAGCTCCACGTTTTTTTTGTTTTAAAGGCAAAAACTCAACAACAAACACAAGAAACAGACCCGCTTGCACCAAAATCATTTAAAGCAAACATCCTTCTCACAAATAAACCAGATGTTGATGAGCTATTTTGGGTGGGAGGGGGTTTCTTTAAGGGATCAAATACTCCTCAGTGTGGGTTCAGACTGAAAACTGCCAGATACACAGTAGAAATGCTGAATTTAAATAAAGTAATCTACTGATGTGGTGCACTTGAATATATATGACTGGCTGCTGTAGCCCTGTTTGCCAAAAGATACCAGTTTGCAGTCTGACAAAAGTTGAGCCAAGTTCAAGTGACCCTGTGTTCTTTGGCCAGAGTCCTGCATGTTGGCACCCTGGCTACGGCGACAGACTGGTCTCACTGAAATAAATAATCTCAAGTATAGAGTTGGAGTCAGCCTGAACACTAACTCATAATGTGTGTACAGTTGAGGAAAAGAGGAATATGGATGGCAATATGACTTTCTATACCCTCACTTTCAGTTGTTATGGAAACAAAGTGGTGACATCTTAACGAATTATGGTCATAGCAACAATATCTAAGCTAACCCTAATGTGCTGCACCTTTAACCTTTGTGTCGTCCTCCCGGGTCAAATTGAACCCGTCTGTTTTGACTGTTCCTTCCTTCCTTCCTTCCTTCCTTCCTTCCTTCCTTCCTTCCTTCCTCTCTCCCTTCCTTCTTTTCTCTGTCCTTCCTTCCTCCCTTTCTTTCCTTTCCTCCTTCCTTCCTCCCTGCTACCATCTTTCCTTCCTCCTTTCCTTCCTTCCTTTCATCCTTGCAGCTTTCTTTCCTTCCTTCTTCCTCCCTTTCATCCTTGCACCTTCCTTCCTTCCTTCCTTCCAGCTTTCTTTCTTTCCTTCCTTCCTTCCTTCCAGCTTTCCTTCCTTCATTCCTTCATTCCTTCCTTCCTTCTTTCTTCCTCCCTGCCATCCTTCCTTCCATCTTTCCTTTCTTCCTTCCTCCCTTCCTTCCTTGACTGGAGGACAACAGGAGGGTTAAGGGACTCTAGTTTGACATTTTCTCAAACTCAACCATAGTGTAATTCAAATGAGTGTATATAGTAAGTAATCTAACATCCAATAAAAACCACGTCTCCAGCGGTGATGTGACAGACAAGGAGTGAAATGGTTCACATCTGCGCACATCTGCCTTCAGCCAACTCTATCTCAAAGAAAGTAGACTCCTTTTATTTTTCTTGACTCGATGTGTCCCGCACAGTGTCAAATATCTCTTTCAAATAATTTAACATGCCAGGATTTCAGAAAACAGGTTATGTGCTTATGAGACATTTCATTGTACTACTTAAATAAATAGCAGGTGTTCTTAGTGTACACCTGTACTGAAGTGGTATTTCATTAATGAGATACATGTTCACCTGTGTTAAATTAATAACTGGGCGCTTTGCTGCTGTTTAATCAGCTGTATGCACGTGTCATATTGATTTCCAATCTGGTGAACGTGGGTTTTTTATGAGCTTGGATTGGGAGAAGAAATATCTTGACCATCCAGGCAGGAGAGAGAGACAGCTTATGGTTGTAAAAAAGCACATTTTGATCTGGAAGTAACCTGATGAGAAGAGGGAATGCATTTCTTACCATATTTTAGTTGTACAAAAACAGAGATTGAAAAGGAAGTGGACATGAAAAAGTTCACTAGCATAACATCCAAAGCTGTCAAAAACCACCCCCCACCCTCCAAACTCATTCTGGCGCCGTTGAGACAAACCAAAAACAGAAGGAAAAAGGTCACAAATCTGGATGTAGAAAAAAAAAAAAAAAGGTTACTCAAAGACACAATTGAAGTGCTTCCAGTGGACATTGGAACAGAAACCTGATCTAACTAATACCCTGGAAAGTCCAAGTTTACTTTTCTTTTTTTTTTCTTCTTTTACCTCAAATCCAGTTCAACACCAGGTGAGCCTTAAATATAACTAAAGTATATAACAGTATTCTAATTCAGCCACATCACAGGTTCATCTCTTGCCCCTCTTTGCCTCCTCATCTCCAACACTGGCAAAACCATGTGGTGAGGAAATGCCCGCTCTGACACTTTCCATGCTGTCTCATCACACAGGTAATTAAAAACAGCCTGCGCGGCTCTGTGATTTGAGCGAATGGTATGTACACACTATGTAGGTGGCCCCCAAACACTGGAAAGCCGCAGCTTTCCGTTGGGTAAACCGACAGAGACAACAGGCATTAAGGCTTCAAAAAATAGTCTGTGGTGGTGCAGTGGAGGTGACATGTTGCCAGTGTGGAATTACCTCGGTCAAACCTGTGGCCTGAGGAAACTGGACCGCTGTTATTCTTTTGTGGTGCTCGGCAAAGACATGGAGGATGGCTACGGCGCAAAGATAACAAGGTTTCATTATAATATAGGAGGTTTTTATTATAAAGAGAGCCTTTCACGTGGAAATGACTTGCCATAAAACACTACATTACTTTCAGTTTGGAGGGGAGGAAAAAGCCTCTCTGCTAAGTGGATGGAAATTTGAATTACTTCTCTCTCTCTCTCTCTTACCTCTCTCTCTGCATGGATTCAGATCAATATTTCCACCCAGCAGCAATCTGGAGAAGGCGTTGACAGCAAGGCAAAATTAATGCAAACAGCCTGCTAAAAATGAAAATGTTTTCTTCAATGATTTGTCTTACAGTTGCAGGATTTTATTTTTCTTTTCTCAAAAAGATGTAGCGTCAGCGGCTGATTAAAATTAACCCAAGGTGCTGCGTGTCAATCTGTTATTCTGTCAGTTTCCAGATGCTCTCCTGCCTCCCACCCGGCCCTCATCGTCTCCTTTAAAAAAAAAAAAAAAAAAAACACCTCTCCTCTGTGGACAGGAGGTCATCTGCAGCCTCTGATCTCCTCACACTCACCCTGCAGCAGAATCACAGCAAAAACACTGAGCCAAAAGATCTGATCGGCACTGCATCCATGCGTGATGGTGCACGTGAGCATGCATGTACTGGGTGTTTCACTTAGTGTTGGGCAGCTTTCTACACGTGTCCCCAGAAACAGCAGTAGTACTCTGCTCATGTTCATTGACGGAGGATTTGTGCTTAAATGCTTTATTTAGTAGCACAAACCTGTAATGTGTGTGTACGTGTGTGTGAGAGACAGAAATCATCTTTTCATCTCTCTGTTTTGGCCTTTCATCAACACTACAGGGAATTCCACGCTGGCAGCATTTTTGAAGCATTTCAGACATCTGTCCCTCATCCGTCTCATGAAACAGACAGCTTCTTTTCAGCTCCCCAGCATGTCTTTGCTTCTGGCAGGACAGCTGAGGACAGAGGCGTAACAAAGGTCGAAGACGGCATGAGTTGAACAAATGAACACATCCATAGCACAACTAAGTGTAAGGGTAAGATAAGCTAAGCCAGCATTTTTAGACCTTTTTTAAAAAAAGCATTTGAAGTTGAGCTCTCTTTTAGGTATGGATGAGGAAAACTGAGCTTTTCAAAAAGTGATGTAAGCCTACTGAAACAGGGTGGGGGGCCTCCAGGACTATCGATCAACCAATATCATCAACAGATATATTGATCAACTGATATTATGGGTTACAGTTAGAGTTAGAGTTATCACAGATATATTGATCAACTGATATTATGGGTTACAGTTAGAGTTATCACAGATATATTGGTATCCGCAAATGTGTTGTCTGATATGTGCTGATACATATTTATTTTACAGTTACATAAGCAGCGTTTTATGTATAAGTTTAAAATATGCATATTTTGTTCTGTGTGGGTTTTTTTATTCGTAGCTAATTCGAATTATTAAGTAAAGTTTATTGTTTCAGTGCACTGACGTCACTTTATCCAATAAAGTTTATTGTTAAACTGTAAAATACCATGGAGCAAGTTCATGCAATCATGCAATCATGCAATCGCTCGCAAAGGTCTGAATGTTTGATAGTCTCACTTCAACTCTCTTCGCTGCAGTAAAACAGTGATCTGATCATCTATACGTGGTGATTTACACTCATTCAGTTGTTTGACAACATAAACAGAAGAATATGTAAATGAGAATGCTTAAAATAGTAGCATGGGTGCATTACAACACAGTATAGGTTACCATGGAGGGCAGGAGCGGATGTAACAGAGCTTTCACCAGGTGGGATCCAGCAAAGTAACTGTACTGGGTCTGCCCACTCAGCTCTTTTTGAAACAACCTTAAACACACACATCATTTTTCCATATTTAGCTGTTGGATGTAGTCTAAGTGAGTGTGTGTTACACATCAAACAAGCTCACACACTAACTGCTGTTCTTTAAGGCTGTCAATGCCCCTCCCCCCCACCCCATCTCCTGTTCATCCTCGCCCCTCCTGCTTGCCAAACCATCGGAGTCCCATAATGACCCCCCACCAGGGACAGTTTATTTTGCACCTGATACAGGATCATACACAGCAGATACTCCCCCGAGTTCATCTTCCCATCACCTCCATCGAAATCCTCATCCACCCCTCTGGCCTGACTGGTATCGTCCCTCTGGGGGTATGCTCACCTGTCAACATTAATGAGGGCTCCCTTGCATAGAAATGGGGTAGTAGGAGAGCTGGGAGGTACAGAGAGGGGGGGAGGAGAGGGTGCGGTGGACTGGGAAACCCTGACAGCCATTTCCTTGTGATGGATGACGGATGGGAGATTAAAAAAAAAAAAGCAAAGCCAGAAGCAGAGTGATTTCTGCTGGGAATAAGTGCATCGTTGGGTTCTTGTAAAGAGTGGAGCATCTCTGATAGAGCATAGCGGACGCCCTTTTAACTATAAAATCTCCCTTGAATGTGCCAGCTTCTACTGTACAAGCAGCGCAGCAGGGATAAAAAAATATAGAACCTACAGAAGAACACAAGCCTTGGTATTTCTGTTGGTTTAAATCACACGAACACTGATAGAGAAGGAAGTGAAATAAGAGGAAAAACGTTGACACAACGATTGAATTAGTTAAAAACGGCTTTTCTCTGTTTTATATCATTGCAGATTAAACATCATTTGGTTTTAAAGTGTTACTAAGACAACCTAAGGGCCTGATAACCTGGGATGGGCATTTTTTCCATCTTTTGACTTCAGAAAAAACACGGGAAGTGAAAAGTGTCGAGTGTTGTAAGATCATTGGTAATAGATGTTGAGCGACACTTGTTGTACACAGAACAACTTTATTGTTAGACCAACACGTTTCAGCTTGCGGCCTTCATCAGAGTCAAGTGTTGCTGGAGCTTTGACATTTTTAGGCTTTTTTCCCTTCTCCATGAACTTTGGAAGGAGGTGACGTTGTGCCAGAAAGCTCTACTCTGCTTCTAAGATACTGTGCTCTGCCATGAACACTGAGAAAATGTGTAAGAAAGGCAAAAACATATATAAAAAGCAAACACTGTCTAATACCCCTTTTCCACCGAGCTGGAGGCAGTGCTGGTTCAGAGCTAGTGCTAGAGCCAGTGCTCAGTTGGTACTAATCCAAGCACCTCTTACAAACCTGTTGCTTTCCACCGGCAAGGAGCCACGCGATTACGTCACTGTATAACGTAGCCAGCGCACCCCTTTGAAGCACTTCCATGATTCACCAGTGAGAGGCAGCAACATGGCGCAAGGCATCTAGCCTACCGGAAACGAAGAAGGAGAAGAAGAAGAAGACGACAGCTCTGGCATAAAGAAACAAAAAATGATAAAAATAGTACTTCTCTCTAACCCTCTGTAAATGCCACGCTAGTCAGCTAATGAACGTTAACCCAGCTAGCAGGCTAATAAACGTTAGCCCTGCCCCCAGTCCGCTGACGTAATCGGTTCTTGCTTTTGACCAGCAAAGAGTTGGTGCTTGCTCTGGCTCCCGTTTTGAGGCTCGGGGCTGGAGCTTTGGCAGTGGAAAAGCAAAGAACCGGTGCTTAGTCAGGCTCTGGCTCCGAACCAGCACCAGCACCAGCTCCAGCTCGGTGGAAAAGGGGTATCTGTGAATGTCTTCAACTACAGGTTCAAAATATCTGCACAGTTTTATGTTATCTCTATGTTGATCCATTATATTCTTTTATCACAATGACTCTTTAATGTATTTGTATTGATTTGATGTCTAACACATTTTGATTGTGTTTTTATGTTGGCTTTGCTGCAAGGGCAATGTTTTTTCAGAGCATCAATTCAGTGTTCGGGTGAATTTCCCTAAAATCGTTTTTGACTCCTTGCCAATGCAGTATTGACACATGCATACAGTACACTGCCTCGTAGCTTTTCTTGGAAGACAAGATCGAAATTAAAGTGAAAAACAATGAGAAGGGATGGAGGGGGGCGGGGGGCAGGGGAGAATGTATGGAGTGAAAGTAAAGACAGCAGAGACTGGAGATGCTGTTTATGGAGATTGTTTATGACATAGATTAGCTGTGCCTGGCCATTCATCCCCCTGTTTTTTTTTCCTTTTTCGCTTGTTAACACAGTGAATGAAAATATCCCCAGCTTGTCTGCAGGCATTTAACACTTGTAAGCCACATCCAATTTAAAGGAACTCTACCGGATGGCAATTATTCTCCCCCGTGCATGTCTTCTTCTTCTTCAGTTTTTGTTGTGAGGTCGAGAATGTGTCGCATCTTCTCAGCTGCAGCGTACACAACTAACTCAAACCAGGAGAATGAACAATAATGTATTGCGGCCAGCGTGAGTCTCACCCCCAAAATTATTGCAGACGTGCAGTGCCATACCCTGAGGTGTACCACCTGCTCTAAGACCCCCCACCAGCAGCCACCCACCTCTCACACACTCAGACACCCGGAGAGCGCTCAAGGGCACGAAACGAGTACAAAATACAGGGGACACACTTTGACATCAAGATGGGTCTGCAACACAATGAAGCCCTGAGGAGAGCTTTAACAGCACACAACCCAACAAACACACACACACACACAGAGACTGACAACAGCCCACGCACATATCTCAACACTGAGTGCGCTGAGCACAGCTGGAGATGAAATGTGTCTACCTGTCAGAGACGAAAACCAACAATTAACGTGACAAGAGAATAGTCTGTCAACTGAAGGGTAAAGAAAGACAGACACGTCGGAGGGCTGCGTTCAGATCCTGTTAAGACAATGCAAGGAGCCAGGGAGGTGTGGTGGAGGATGTTTTTTCAGGTGAGACAATGCAATACAATCCAGGAAGTCCAGTGGGAGGAACAGATTAATGCACTTAAAGACTTATCTGATCTCAAAACACAGCATGGAGATTTGTATTGCTCACAGACGAGATTTTATAACTCACAGCGTCAACTATCTTTCAGAAAAAAAGGCGTTCATATTACAAACTAGTCTATCAGGAATGCGTGCTTGCATGTAAATGACTGTAAATGGATGATGCTGTATTGTTCTGAAGTAAAAGTTGAACCAGGTTCTGCTTTTTTTTGCCAGAGCTCTCAAATGAATGAGAGGGCTGCATATTTCCACACAGAGCTAAAGTCAGTCTGAGCTCAAATTAACAGACTGAGAAAATTTCCAGGATAATCTTTTTACATCTGTAGTACTACCATAGACTGTATAAAAGAAACGGACATAACATCCGTGACGTCATCCATTGGTTTGTGGACTGCTGCTCGGAAGCCAATAGTTTTGACTCTAGGCAGCGCCATCTTGAAAATTTCAGGTGCATGCTGGGAAAAATAAAAACACGGATTCTACTTATATGGGCATGAGGCGGAGTCATGGGTGGAGTCATGGGCAGGAGTATGGGCGGAGCCAACAGCAGAGCGGGGAGGTTGCGAGGGCTGGTTCTTGAGGACATTGGTCAATCAACCTGTCAATCAGGACGTAGCCATGCCCTAATGCATACCCTGCTTTATTGTCAAATATAAAATCAGGGAGGTCAACATTTCACAAATGAACATCATACTGCATTGAAGAAGACTTTAAACTAGCGATTGAGACCATAAACACATTTTGGAAATGTTTACTGAGGTTAGAAATCAAGTCAGAAATTGGTGAATTCTCCATTGACTTGTATAGAGACAGAAGTCCTTTTGAACACAAAACGGTCGCCCCCTGGTGGCCTTTTGATAGAATGCAGCTCTAAGTTACTTCCACGCTGGCCTCATTTCAGAGGACCAGAACTCCTGGGTACTGCCTGGGTACTACACTCCTAAAGAAAGTCAGATAAATGCATCGTGGGTGATTACAGGAAATCAATCTTATATACACTCACAAATAAAACAGGAAGAAGTGCTTCCTCCTCCACTTCTAGATCATAAACCATCAGTAATGTTAAAAGGTAATGAGGGTTGAAATTATTCCTCGTACGTGTCAACTTTTGAAAGTGATTTCCTACATTTTCAAGACCACAACTGCCCTTTGCACAACTTGCATTAAATAGTTGCGTTCAGCTGTGGGTGGTACAGTATACAGAGAGGATGTGAAAAGGCAGCTCTAGGTAGTAGCACTTGCTCTTTGAATGACACCAAAACCTGCACTTTCAGTCAAACTCATGGCTTGTTGTGCGTTCAAGTGAAAACAATTGGCCTTTTCTGGCTGGAATATAGTGAGTGGTCATGTTGCTGTCACTTCACGAGAGACTCCCACTGGTTGCTCGGAGCTCCTGGGAGACTGTGAATCCTCCTGCATATTACATCATCCTGGCTAAATGTATTACTGGAAAAGTAAAAAGAGGCAGAAACGAGACAAAAAGTAGAAAGTAAGGACAATATCTTTAGTGCAAGAGGAAGCAGACTGGAAAAAAAAACTTCCACCACAACTACTGAAATGATCAGGCTATAACATCACATCATCCATATTACACCAATTATCCCAACTACATACAGAGTCAAGAAATCCAAGATAAATAGCGATTTAATGGTTTTTTTATCACTGTTTTATGGTGGATGACCTGCCCAGCTGGTCTGACATTCACACAGTAAGTCTGACATTTTTATCGTCTCTCTGCATTAGCCTCACTCTTTATCAAAACGGCTGCCGGCGACCTGCATGAGGCCAAGGAGGGTCATCTTCTCCTCTCCTCTCGAAACCAACCCCTTCCATTATTCTCTAACGCCTTCATCTCCGCCTTTCAAAAGGTCAGGTCGGCTGTATAAGGTGATCGGTATACATATTTATCGGTCTCTTTGTCTCTTTTCCCAGTGCTGAGAAGCCTGAAACAGGAGCCCTGTACTACAATACGGATCATTCATAATGAGAGAATATGTAGGATATGACTTCAGACGTCTTTTCAAAATCTCTTACTCCCATGTGTGTGTTGGTGTGTGTGGGAGGAAATACAGGTTTCAAAATTAACATTGCCAGGTTTGGCTTATTCTAAATAGCAGAAAACAAATATGGCTCCTCTGCCTTATTGAGATATTCTGTATCTTACAGCCACAGATATAATTGCATTTCCTATACACCTGCAGAACCTCATTAAATGTGCAAAAAGATCAACTAAGGAGACAATTGAAAAAAAAAAAAGGGGAGAAAAAGGAGACTAATTATTTAATTCCTCGAGACCCCTGGAGGCTGCATCTCGGCAATCCAGCGCAACACAGACCTGGCCTTGATAGCAGGACGGGGGCATCACCTGCCCGTCAAACAACAGAGACACATAAAGAGATGATATAATAAATATATAATGGAGTAGCAGCCAGTGCAGCCAGGCAGCCAGTCAGGCAGGCAGGCTGGCATGCTGGCAGAACGTGAGTGAGGGCTGAGGTTTTGTTTTTTTTACGATGCTTGTTTTATTATTCATAAAGAGGATGAGGTTTCCAGGATGCTGGTCTCATTGTTGGCTGGAGTCCTGAAGCAGCTCCATTCATTCACTCACTCCAAAACACACACACACACACACACACACACACACACACACACACACACACACACACAGAGCCACTGAAAGTCTTTCTGAGCAGCAGATCCAGTTTCCTACATGAGAATGACTGCTACAGTGGTTTCACTCTTTAAAAAGTAGGTAATATCATGAGGTTTGAAAATGATTTTTCCAAAAGTGCCTAAGAGTGTCTCTCATAAAAACAGGCAGTAAAAAGAAACTCCAAATCAATGCTGTGACTCTGTGCATTTCTCCATAGCGGTGATAAAAGCCTGAGTTCAATACCTCATGTCACCATGTTATATGGCCTAACACAGACCGCCGGCCTCTGCGTTTTAATATTTTATTAGTCTCATCCGCTATCTCCCACCAATCAGTCGATATCCTATCAGAGAGAGAGCAGAGCAGAGACAGTGACAGTGCCTGGCGTCAATCATTTTTACAGTCTGGGTCAGGAAAGAGTAATCCAACAGATGCTAAAACCCACACAAGCTCTGCTGACACTCCAGGAGTGAGCTTTTCCTTTCCAGGTATGAGTATAACTAGGAGAGAAAAGACGTACAGAAGAGACTCCGAACAACTACTGTATGGTTGTCACTCTAAGTCACAGCCAGTAGTGTTGTTGCCTCCATGAGCAGAAGGGACTTTCCTCCACCTGCTGGATCAACTGCTCTCACATCAGGTTACAAGGAGCATGGAGCCACTTATTCTTACAAAGGCTGTGAATGGATGACCTCCTTTCCAATGGAGCAGCTGTATAGAAAACATACAAGGAGGCTGTTTTTCATTGAGCGGCTATATAGAAATTATGCTAGAAACTGCAGCCTTCACAATTGTTTCTTTCCCATGTTTGTTTTTCTAAACATAAAAATACAAGTATGAAGCTTCCTAGTTGTGCCCTGCCGGGTTTACATACAAGGACGTGTCAAAGACAGCCAATAGCAGTGATCCACACTGCTTCCTATCTGTTTATTTTGAGTATCTTGCTAAGATTTTACACCTTATACAATAATAATAACACCATAGTAATTCATTCAACCTACAGGTAATAGATGTCTGACCTTCCTCCAGCACTGCAATGCAACAACATAATGAATCAATGATTGTCTACTGATGGAAATCACAGATAAGGACAACACACAGACAGAAATCTTTGTTCTTATGGAGCAATGGATTAGATATCAGCTAGACATTTATTCAAATCAAACATGAAGATGCTTATCATGCATAATATCAGAAGAGTGGGGTTGTGTCTAATGAACTTGAAATTGTGGAAAATTTCCAGTTATTTGATGAATCTGTTTCAGCTCCAGGTATCTGGCATATGACTACGACTGAGAGGAGGAGGGAGAACAAACCTTCACAGGTGGGAAGAGACAAAGGAAGATGAAGAGGAAGGAAAGGGCAAATGAGACAATGCAGCTCCTCAGGATTGGGAGGAAGCTTCCTGTGCAAGTAAACACGGTGTGGCAGCTTTCATATCTGAATAATGTGATGGAAACATTTAGTACAGATTGTTCTAACCAATTCTGTTGCAGATTCTATTTCTATTTCAGAAAATGAAGATCCTTATAAATCTTCATTTTCTGAAATATTGTGGTTTTTATTGGTTGGTTAGTTTTTTTTTTAGCTTACCACGATTGTTCATCAGACAGGCATCTACAAAACAGGACAAGTCATTTTTGATATTTTCTCTTCAGCTGATCCTTTTTGACTTTTACAAGAAGGTAATTGAAGAAGGAGGAGCAGCCATATAGAGGGATTAGATGAATGTCTGGTATAACGGTGATCATGACAAACAGCTGTTAATTCATGTCTGGCAAATTGAAATGCAGCTTGACGATATCTGACTGCTGACCGCTAGATTAAAAGTTTGACAGTCCTACACTATAGCTGCTTGAAATGACACAAACTAGAACTAACTATTTCACAACCAACAAAATCCAAGTTTCTGATGCAGAGTTTATAAACAGAAAACAGTGATATGATGAGCTTAAAACATTTTAACTGGAAATTCTGAACTATCCAAGTGAAAATGAAGTGATGGCATCAGCTATATTTAATAAAGCAAAAGTCTCACCACACCTCTTTCTCTTTTCAAACTTCATTAAAATACAGAGTTGCATTTCTCAGGAGTACCATCTGTGGTTGATTTCATATGACACCGTCATTCAGAGAGAGCACAAACTAGACAGTAGATTGCCAAAAATCACAGGACTGACGTTAATTAGCCGCTCTACAAGCTGATAGAAACTGTTGTCATTTCAGATACCAGCTAAAATCTTCACTTCTTGTCACTTGTTAAAGGGAAATTTTGATGTTTTTCAATCTGGACCCTATTTTCCCATCTTTTTGTATTCTAAGGGACTAGCGAGGACAACCATTTTTGAAATCGGTCCAGTATTGTGCTCGAGCGCTTCAGCCAGCAGCAGCAGAGAAACAGGCTGCAATGCAATCCTTTGGGAGAATTAAGCCCTGCCAATGTACATCCACTAAAAAAAGTGATTATTTTTGCCACTGACAGGCTCAAACTGTTATTATAAGAGTCTGACAACATTATGGAGAGGACCATATGGAGAAATAAAATGTTTTTCTCTACCTTTCGCTTGATACAGTCTGTTACAGTTATTGTGTCTCGCTCAAGGAGAAGCCTCGCTCTGAAATCTCACGAGACAACAGTAGAAACAAGAGCTTAGTGTTATCTAAAAGATTTTCAAAGTCATGGCTGAATATTCAACAGTCCTCCTGCGACAACTTAATTCTTACGAGACTTTGGCTTGAGCGAGACACGATAACAAACCACATTGGACCAAATCCAAAAACTGTTGTCCTCTTTAGTCACACACAAAGGCGGAAAAATAAGGTCCAGGTAAGTTTTGGAAAAATGAAAAACCTTGTGTTCCTTCACAGTGGCTGTCAAGAATGTCTTTTTATGTCGCTTTAGAAAAGATAAGCTATACCTCAAAGAACAAGATTGATAAATTTTGGAAAATATGGAAGGTCTTCTGTAATTTCCTTGAGAAAAATGATATGGAAGTAGACGGCTGGAATGAAGAGTTGATCTGAAGATTTATTTATTTATTTTTAATTTATTATTTATTTATTTATTTTTTATTATTATCATTATCTTATTTTATTTATTTATTTTTGAGTGTGTTTGTTTTTATTTTTTTACTTTTACTATTTTTTTGTTGTTAATTTTATTTATTTATTTATTATTATTTTTTAATTCATTTTTTATATCAGTTTTAACATAAAAACAACTGAACGTTCAACCCCATCTCTTTCTTATTCTACTCTCTATCCTTCCTCACTGTCCCTTCTACGTGGGCTGCACAGGTGGCAGTGATGCTGAATGAAGACAGACAGTTATCCACTAACAGGAGAGAGAGGACGGTTGTGTGCTCGCTGGACTGAGTAGCAGAGCAATCAATGGAGAAAGAAGACCGTCAGATATCTATACTAGGGTTAAAAAGATAAGTTGGTTTTCCAATAAATGTGTCAGATATTGGGCTTTAATTAAATATTGGCTATTGGCAAGTTAGTTTTGTCCACACCTAAAGTGACAGGAGCTCTTCAGCGGACACAGTTAATGTCATTAGTCTGCTTTCGCTGATCCTCCTTCCATCCTTCCATCCTTCTTTGCTTCCTTCCTCCCTTCCTCCGTTCCTTCCTCCCTCCCTCCCTCCCTCCCTCCCTTCATTCCTTCCTTACTCCTTTCCTTCTTTCCTTCCATACTCCTTTCCTTCCTTCCTTACTCCTTTCCTTCCTTCCTTCCTTCCTTCTTTCTCTTCTTACTTCCTTCCTCTTTTCCTCCTTCCTCTTTCCCTTCCTTTCTCCTTCCCTTCCTTCCTCCTTCCCTTCCTTCCTCCTGTCCTTCCTTGACCTGAGGACAACAGGAGGGTTAAACACATTAAAAAAAGGTTGGTTTTGGCTTTCCAAATGTATTTTTCCATTCAACCATAATTTTAAGGCCCCTACAAAATCATCTTTATCTTCTTCTTTATTAAAGGTGATTCCTATTAACCTCCATCGTCAGCTTTCTGAACAAACCCGCCTACAGCTCCACAAACATCGTACATGAGCAGTTTAGCAGAGGATACTAATGAGACAGACATAAGGGAGTGTTTGTACAGAGCAGGAGAGCAAGACAAAGAAAGGAGATTCATTTTGCTCTGTCGGTCGCTCACTTAAGCTTGCCTCGATGCAGCAGTACGTCCCCGCAGTTTGTGTGCAGAATATCGATTGTATTTACCCTGACTCACCTCGGCTGATTACCTGAGCGGGCGGAGGATGTAAGAAGTCAGTTTAATATTTGGAGTAAGTACACCAGTCTTGTTCTCCCTGAGGTGTGGAGGACATAACCAGCACATCTCCAGCACAACGATCAATACCGATTAACAGGAGAAGACCCTCCGCCTAGTGGCTGCGGCACAGGAAGAGGAAACAAAATTAAGGTTTGAAGGATTGAATGAGGCCTGGAGCAGCGGCGAAATGAGAAAATATACATAGAAATTAAAAAAAGGGAGAATAAATAGAAAATAACTGCAACACTGTGGAAATCTCTCTCACACATCACCTCGTTCCTCTCCTCCTCTTCTCATATAATTTCACTCCTAACTTGGTCAAGTAAAATGAATTAAGTCAAACAATCTGCAAGGCATCTCTGACTTTTCTTTGACTTCCACCGAGTCTGACTCTTTCCATGGCCTGGAAAGTTTCTCAGCTTCCTGTTGTTGTTCTTGATGCTGTTTTTTTCCACAGTTCAGAAAGAATCTGCAGGGGTAAACAGTCTGGTTTCCAACAAGGACATCGAACGGCTTATAAACAAACCAACATCTCAGATAAATCCTTGAATGAGGGGGTAAAGTGGGTTTGTTTCATAACTGATTTCATTTTGTGGTGTCATAAATGAAGTCAGGAGTTCTTCAACTAGAGATCATTGAAGCAATGTACATACCTAATATGATGTAATAATATATTAATATTAATAAGCATACTAAAAATACTGATATAGACCTGACATTCTGTATTAGCAACTTTTTGATCATAAAATATAAATTAAAATACCTGAACATATATAAACTATTATGAGAACTGTCCCTTTCTGTCGTAGCTTTATTTGATTTTATGGTATATAATATTATAGAGTAAAAGTGGTGCTTGTTTTTCTGAGTGTGGTGAACAGACTCCACCAATTAACTCAAGGCAAAAAGTCCCTAAAACCCTCTCCGTGACTCATGAAGAGAAGCTGCTTTAAATGCAAAGTAACAATTGGAGGAAATGAGAGAGTGAGAGCATACAATGATTTACCAGAGTTACTCAAATTACAACTGTTAAACTAGAAAAGTAGTAGAAATTGGGATTTTAGCAAAAAGGGAAAAGTAATGCCACTATTTCATTTAGCTGATCTATCTGGAAAATTCCTGGATAGTCTTCCAATAAGTTTGGATACTGTGAATTCATTTTAAAAGCACTTAACCTTTGTGTCGTCCTCCCGGGTCAAATTGACCCCGTCTGTTTTGACTGTTCCTTCTTTCCTCCCTCCCTTCCGTCTGTCCTTCCTTTCCTTCCTCCCTCCCTTCCGTCCTTCTTTCCTCCATTCTTCATTCCTTCCTCCTTTCCTTCCTTCTTCCCTTCCATCCTTCCTCCCTTCCTTCCTTCTTCCTCCCTCCCTCCCTCCCACCTCCCTTCGTCCTCCCTTCTTTCCTTCCTTCCTTCCTTCTTTCTTCCTCCCTTCCTTTCCTTCCTTCCTTCCTTGACCCGAGAGCAACAGGAGGGTTAAAGAAAAACATGTGTTTAGACAGGCATTTAGGTAGTTTGTGGTATTTCATGTTTTAATTTGACCCTGCATATTTTATCTGTTGTCTTCAATTTGTCTTGATTTTATATGATTGCAGTTGACTTTATTTACTTTGACTTGTGAGTCACTTTGTAACTGCTGTCTGTTTAAGTAAATAAATAAACTTGCACAAGAGGATGCAGCATGCACACAGGGTACCAGATACACTTTCCAGGGTTTGACTTTCCTGTCAAAACCTCAAATCCATGATCTTCTAGAAATACTGACAAATGAATGCAAAATGAGATATAATACCATATATACTATTTCAAGATATGAGGGTTGCTGTTGAAATGCTGTGTGCCGATTCCTTTCAGTCATTTCCCCAACCGCCGCTATCAACGTCTAGATCTGCCTTCAAGCTCTATCTACCTTCCATACTCTTCTCCTTTTGTCGGCTCTCTCTGGAGGATCCGAGCGAGATGGCATTAAAACTACGTTGATATTCTGCAGAGGTTGCACCGTCTGGGTCACCGGGATTACTCGGGAGGGGGAGGAGGAGGAGGAGGAGGAGGAGGAGGAGGAGGAAAGATGACTGATGAAAAGGAGAGGAAGAAAAAGTGGGGGAGAAAAGAAGGGAATGTGTGCCTTGAGTTTACACAGTGAGTCCATTGTGTATGACTGTTTCATTTTCGGAGCTTTCTGGTGTATTTTCCGACTCAGAATAAAACCGAGCGCTTCTCTGCCGACAGGAGACACAAGTCCTCCACTTCATCTAGTCAGTGATTGCTGAGGATGAATGGACACTGTTGAAGGATTCCTCTAAAGGTCCTCTCCTCCAGCATGGCCTTTCTCCACCTCCACCTCCACCTCCTTCTCCTCCTCCTCCTCATTGACACACACAAAAGGCAGAAATACTTCAGGGGCAAACACACAGACACACAAACTTTCACGAGTTCAGGATCACAAACTTTATCAGAGGGAGAAAACACAAATATGCACTCCATAAAGATTCCTCCATGGCAACACAGTGGTTGAAATGTTTAACATTAAATTAAATTACCTTGACTGACAGAAAATGTCAACCGAAGCCATAAAACATCCAACATGTGTTCAACTCTGAACTGGAGGAGAGCTTTGAAGCCAGGTCATATGACACATACTGACCCACTAGAACAGGGTTGAAATATTATCAAATTATGAGTATATGTGAAGGATACACTCCCTGCATTTGTTATAGTGTCTTATAGTATAATGGCCTTAAATCCCAAATCTCACAGAGTTCATAGATGAATTTCAGGATTTGGGGGGGGGGGGGGGTTGTTGCATGCTAGAGAGCCTCCAAAAGAGCCTTCCAACCAGACACAAGGAAGGAAGGCCAGTCAGTTTATTCGAACATCCTTCATAGGCAGACTTGGAAGATGTGAGGTAACACATGTGTATGACTAACTGTGCATTCAGACTAATGGATATCAAGAGGAAGGCTTTCTGTTGCCACTCTCACCATCAATCTGTAGCTTTTGAGCATATTTGTGCTTGTTCACATATTGTGGATAAACTGAATTGTGGAGCTTTTTTTTCTACTTGTTCTCTGTAAAATCTTTCATCCCTGTGTGCTGCAGTGCATTTGCATTTTGGATTTTTTCTCACTCCCACATTGCCGCGCCACTTGTCGCCACTTTGCACCTTAGCACCTATGAGACTAGAAGCATCCTCCTGTTGCAGATTTCCATTTAAAATGACTGACAACCTGCGGTTTCTTTTCTATTTGCGGCAGCACGTGTGAACACACCTAAAAAAAAGGTAAGGGAATAAAGGTAGTGTGCTAAAAATGTTCCTAAAATATAGTTTAAATAAAATAAAGCTTGTGTGTGTTCATGTGTGTGAAGCCTCACGCTGTGTTTCAGTGGAGCCAGAGCACGCCTGGTTCATAACAATGTTAATTCTTCAGCCAGGTGTCCAGCTCTTCTCCTGCCAGCACACCACGAGCGGTCCACAACATGAGCCAAAACAACCTGGAGAGCAGTGTATGTGTGTCTAAGAGCGAGGGAGGGAGGGGGGTCCATTTTGAAAACATTATACTATTACAGCCTGAGTAAATCAGCACAGTGAGGGGTGAGGGGCCTGGAGTATGTCACACAGAGAGAGAGAGAGAGAGAGGTTCGCAGGAAATCAATGGGAGAAGGAAAACCCCTTCAGAAACCTGAATGGCCTCCGGCGAAAAAGAGGCGAGACGACACGGTGACGCACGGCAACGGTGGTGGTAGTGGTGGGGGGGGGGGGAATAAGAGAAGAAGAAATGAGCAAAAGGGGGAAGAGAGTGGGAAGGTGGTGGAAGAAGGAAATGAGTGATGGGGAGAGGGGAGGTGAAGGTACAGAGCTTCTTTTTCCACAGGGGAAGACAGAGAAGAGTGAAATGATGGATGGGCTTGGAAGATGTGTAAGATATATCAATATAAATATCCATAATGTGAGCCAAATATAAACACTGGTGCTGCTCAGGTACAAACCAGTGACCCAGATGATTTAAAAAAAAAAAAAGGCAGCTGAAAAATGTCTGCATTGAGAATTTCCTTCACCAATAAAATCTATGATGTGCATTTGATTTTTTTTAGGAGGTAGAACTGGTACTTAAGAGTTTAAAACATTTCTATTCCCTGAAAACAGATGCACACAAATGCACCATGACACATCTGGAGGCATTTTGATAAAGTGGTGCATTACATTAAAAATTATGACAGCATGTGTTGAGTCTTTTAGGGCTGTTTTGGAGAAAAAGAACTAAAATCGAGGAAAAACTGGATGATTTGAACTGGTCGATACGGAGCAAAGCAGAACAAAAATTAAAGAGTCGCAACACATCGTTCTCACCAGCGAGAAAGACCTGATGAGGCAATCTGGATGTTCCAAGTCCGGTCTCCGCTCTAATTAACTTGCTTAACTGTACCCTACTGTGAATATCAACCAATCCGAGTATCAATTTTCTGCCACTTATCTGGGTTTAGATCTCAACGTTAGCCGCTAAAGAAGCTCCGACATTCCTCCTCTCTCCCTAAACCACATCCTCGAGCTCTTCCTGGGGATTTCGAGGGGCTTCTTGGACCAGATGTAATGTTCTGGGTGATGTTGTTTCGTCTCTGAAGAAAGTGTGTGTAATACTTCCACGGATAATTGAGCTACTCGTTCTTTAAGACTTCAAAAAAAAAAGGAAGGAAGAATGTTGTTTATTTCAAAGTAATCCGCTGTTATGGAAAAGAAAACATCACTACAACAGTTTGGTGGTTTTTAAAAAAGTAGTGTTTAACAGATGATTTGCATATGTGTGTATGTGTGTGTGTGTGTGTGTGTGCAGGCGTCACTTGTTGTAGTTATTCATCATCAGTTCATGTTTAAAAAAAATGTAATCAAAGTTAGACGTTAAGCTTTGTATTTCCTGGCAGCTTCTGTGCATGAAAAACAGATAAAAAAACACAAGGAGGAATAACCGAAAACACAAATAAATGAAAATGCAGACAGATGTGCTCTGTGCTGCGTTATTAGCAACCAGATCTGTCTTCTCTCTCTCTCTCTCTCACTCTCTCTCAGCGCTGCAACACGCACACACCACAGAAAATTTCCATTCATTAGCATTTATTCACTCTATAACTGGCTCACGGCGAACAGCCAGAGAAAATGCAGGAGAGACGAAGAGAGAGAGAGAGAGAGAGAGAGAGAGAGAGAGAGAGAGAGAGAGAGAGAGAGAGAGAGAGAGAGGCGAATGCTACAAGTCACATCAAAAAGCACACACCTCGTCAGTCAGCTGCATGGTGTTCACCCGCTGCAGGGATGCTACTTCTTTATATCACACTCACATCCCCTAACCCCCAATTACCAGAAGGCAGCACAGTAAGTGGTCCACAGTAACACATCTGCCTTTTTCCTACAGTGGGACGCATGAAACATTTCTTCTGAATGAAAAGAAAGAAGAAGGGGAGGGGGGGGGACTATAGAGGTAACTACAGTAGGAGGAAAGTCCAAAAGCACAAATGTTTGCTTTCTGCACCTCCCCGCTTAAATCTTTAAATTCTTCTGCCATGAAAAATATCTCTTAAGAATAAGAATTCATTCTCTTCCTTTGCCAGTTTCATTGTGATTTCTAAAACACTAGATAACCACAGAAGATTAATCTATTTTTCATCCACCAAGGAGAGTCAGGGATATTTGTCATTGAGGTTTTTGGGGGAATATCCTGCTGATAAACGGAGTAATTCATTAAAACAAAGAATACAACCTCTCCTCCTCACTGATTCACATAAATGTCTTCCTCTTCACTTTTTCCCTCCCAAACTACCTACTAACTGCTTTCATCACTGTGAGAAAAAAAACACAATACCTGGTGTCTCAGCTTTTTTTAATATTAGGTTTCAAGATAAGACAACGAAAGCTTTATGGTACACATCTGCATCAGGTATGCAGAACGTAAAAAAACAATATTAAGACCACCTGCCCTCACGTAAAAACCTCCAAAGCAGCTGGACCAGATATTAAGATTCAAGATGAAAGCTATATTTCTTTATTGATTTCATCTGTTAGAGGTTCCTTCAATCATAAAATGAAGCGGAATGGGGGAAAAAATCAAAGAGGAGATGAATACAAAGGGATAGGGGTGGGAGACAGGTTGAAGAAATATGGAGCTGGTTCAGAGTCAGTGTGTGAAAAAAAAAGGAAACCAATTGTTGCGTTCACTGTTCACCGCCTTACGAGCTTTCAAGTGATGCATGAAACTGATGCATAAAAAGTAAAACTACTGAAATGAAATGACACAATGACTACAAACTGAGCAGGTAATTCCCAGGCGGGGAGTTCTGGTCCTCTGAAATGAGGCCAACGCGGAAGTAACTTAGAGCTGCATTCTATCAAAAGGCCACCAGGGGGAACCGTTTTGGTGTCAAAAGGACTTCCGTCTCTATACAAGTCAATGGAGAATTCACCAACTTCTCACTTGATTTCTAAACTCAGTAAATGTTTTCAAAATGTGTTTATGGTCTCAATCGCTAGTTTAAAGCCTTCTTCAATGCAGTATGATGTTCATTTGGGACATTTTGGCCTCCCTGATTTTATATGTGATGATAAAGCAGGGTATGCATTAGGGCGTGGCTACGTCCTGATTGACAGGTTGATTGACCAATGTCCTCGAGATCCAGCCCTCGCAACCTTCCCGCTCTGCTGTTGGCTCCGCCCATACTTCCGCCCATGACTCCGCCTCATGCCCATATAAGTAGAATCCGTGTTTTTATTTTTCCCAGCATGCACCTGAAATTTTCAAGATGGCGCTGCCCAGATTCGAAACTATTGGCTTCCGAGCAGCAGTCCACAAACCAATGGGTGACGTCACGGATGTTACGTCCATTTCTTTTATACAGTCTATGATAATTCCATAAGTAGAATACAGATGTATATACTGTATTAAGTAAAAAAGAGAAACATATTACAGCTGATGATCACTGAGTTAGCTAGAAAAAAAGATACATCATCAGAAATGCTGAATGTTTTGTCATATTTGATTTTGTTGTAATTTTTTGTTTGACTTGTGTTTGATTTCCTATATTAGTATGGTAAAACAATATTATCGAATATTATAACACAGAATTATATGAAACAATGACACACACATGCAAGAATTGATCAATCTGAAATGAATAGGAGGATACTTCAAAAGTGAGTGGTAAATTAAACTGATCAGCTATTGAAGCTCAGTTAATACACTGTAATGGTAACTTGAGTAAAGGTTTGGATATAATAAGAGTCTAAATTAGGAGTCTCATGGAAAGTACCAAGACTCACAGACAAGGGTTGGGACATAACTGTGTAAAAATCCCTGAAAATACTGGAAGAAAGGAGGGACGAGGGGAAAACTGGCAGGTATCTAAAGGAGTAAAAGCATCGGGTACAATTCAGTGTCTGTTCCACGGTCAGCCTCAATTTGCTTATTCTTGAAGTTATTTTTGTTTTGAATTATGAAATTAGAAAACACATGTTGAGAAGAACCATAAAAGTTTCAACTGGCTAAGCTGAAGGGTTTTTTCCTGCAACAATTTATTGAATAAACTAATATAAACTTATATTTTGCTCTGCCTGCCTTTTGTAAAGCTTATTACTGTAGTTTGGAGTGCTTGCATTAATCCACCACAGTGTGTACTTAACGCTACTCAACATTCAGTTCAGTTTCAGGAATAAAAAAGCCACATCTGGTTATTTTCTAACTCATTTCTAGATATCACAAACAAGCACAGGTTCCATTGAGAGGTGGCTCTCGACACTCGGCCCTAATCACAGATCCTGAGCTCTGTTAGAGACACGGACGAGATGATATTTACTAAGCCTGTCGAAAATTACCGTCAGGGGGGCAAACCTTTGCTACACTGCAATTTTTTAATTTTGTGTGGTATTTACTGAGGCTACAAATGGAAATGAGCCCAGTCACAGTTCACCTGATTTGCATAAAGTGCCACTATGTGAAAAGCTGATGCTGGGCTGTTTTGACATTTGTATGTTTGCAGAGGAATGATATTTGTTTCTGCTGCTAAACTTGGAATATTAGTTGAAGAGAAGACACTTTTGGACCTGCAAGAAGAAATTTTAGTTAGATATTCTGAAGTTGTAAACTCAATAAAAAGATCAGTGGCTGAATGAGTAAGGGAAAATCATATAGGGAGGTTTTTTGGGAAAAGCTTGAAACTCATTTGACAAGATTGTTTGTGTAAAGAGATAATGTAACTGTCTCATAACATTAACTGGCTGCCTCAATCATATCTTACAGCTCTGCAGCTGCTTTAAAAAAACATTAAAAGTCAAGAAAACATAGGCAGGAAGGTGAAGTTGTGTAAAAAATAACAGACTGTTGCACTCCTGCTGTTTTTGTCTCATCAGAAAGCTCCACTAAAGTCACTCTGGAACTGCGTCTCTCTCTTCCACCATTTCTCTATGCTATAGTCTCTCTCTCCCTCTTTGTGTGTCTGTTAACCCTCCTGTTGTCCTCGGGTCGAGGAAAGAAGGAAGGGAGGAAGAAGGAAGGAAAAGAGGAAGGAGGTAAGGAGGGTGTAAGGGAGGAGGGAGGAAAGAAGGAACGAGGGAGGGAAGGAAGGGAGGAAGGTAGGGGGAGGAAAGAAAGAGAGAAGGAAGGTAGGGAGAAAAGGAAGGAAGGGAGGAGGGAAGGAAGGGTGGGAGATAAGAAGAACAGAAGGAAGAGAGGAAGGAAAGGAAGGAAGGGAGGAATGAAAGGAATTAAGGAAGGAAGGAAAGAAAGAGAGAAGGAGGGAAGGAAGGAAAAGAGGGAGGAAAGAACTGTCTCTCTCTCTCTCTGCTATAGTCTCTCTCTTTCTCTCCCTCTTTGTGTGTCTGTTAAAATGTGCCTCAGATTTTACAGATGCTTTTTTCCTCCAAATATTAACGTCTAGATGCAGTTTCCTCAGCAGCGGTGGTCAGTCTGCAGTATTAAATCAGGTGCAGTGGTTGTTTTCTTTATTAATTTCCATTCCCTCCTCTCATAGTTTACTCCGCCAAACAGGAACACATTAAAATACATCCTGCATGAGCCCAAACACCCCATTTTCAGCTATGACACTTTTCTTCCACTTTACCGGCTCGAAGTTTCAATGTGGCCCTTTAGTAAAAACGAAGAAACACAATTCGGCTATTAAGGGTCTACGAAATCCCCCCATATGCTCTATAGAAGACATACACATACGTATGCACCTTAACACACACATGCACACAAATGTTTTTAGGGTTCACAAGTTACTCCCTGAGCTGAGTAAATGACTTGAAGCGCAGGGAAGTGGAAATCAATTTGGAGCATTTGCTATTCATGCCTCTTCCTTCCCAGACTCTATTTGCTCACCTCCACTTATTTACATATCCATTTATTCATTTATCTTCGCTGCTGTAGAGGATATATGGAATTTCAAAATGCTCATTAATATTCAGACTTGGCTGGATTTTTACATTGTCAGACTGAGACGAATCACTAAAAGGAGAATTACGGCTTGGTGGATATTACTCTTCATATGCATGTATTGTTCCCAGTGTGTGTGTGTGTGTGTGTGTGTGTGTGTGTGTGTGTGTACGTGCTGAATTAATGCAGAAAGCCTACCTGTATGTCTTTCTCTGGGACAGCAGAGGGCTGAAAGGTTTTTACTCAGTCCACTTCTCTATCAGCTGATTTCACTGATTTGCTGAAGGTGAAATCAGCTGCTTTTGTGTTTTGTTGGAGAGGAAACCTTCAGAGTCTCAAACCCTCCATCACTAATCTAACAACTTATTGAAGAATATTAATCATATTGTCTGATTCTTACCCCAAGTGACAATCTCTCAAGGATTAATAGTGTGTACTTATTTGTCTCTCTGTTCTTAAGTCTCTTAGACAAACACACTCGTCTTTGAGGAACACACACACTACAGTTTTATGTCTCTAATTAAAATGTGTTTTTTCCACATGATTAACATGCTCACTGACAGCTTTTGTGATTTGTGTTCCTATTTGTGCAGAAAAGCAAGAGGAAAAGACAATATAACTGTTTTGAGACAGTTATAATGATACAGATTAAAAAGAGGTTGTACTCAGTAGTTTATCTACGTTATTGGTTGTTACAGGTATGATACGTCAAAAGATGTTCAACAAGTTAAGCAAACAAAACAATGTATTTACCTTAACTGGATCAATCATTATCTTACCAAGAGTTAGATGAGAAGATTGATACCATTCATACATAAGTAAATACAATTAACACATCTGTATGATAAATATGAAGCTACCACGAGCAGCTGGATAGTTTAGCACACGGAGAAACAGCTGGTCTATCTTTGTCTTATGTGATTAATTCATACTAGAATCAAACGGTAAAAGTTTAATGTTGGTATTGTGGCTGAGACCAGGTTGCCAGGTAACCAGCAGAGACTCCAGGAAGTTATCATTGTCTGCCAGGAAACATTTAGCACATAGACACTTAGACACTCAGATGTAATTATTCATGTTGAATGTGGTCCAGGTGTAATTATCAAGTATTTGAAGTGCTGTAATTTACCTTTTTATTTTTCCTACTTCAGTTTGTGATTTTCTAATTTCCTCAAAATGCATTAATTATGGACTTGAATTCTAAAAAATGAGAGAAAATAAGCCTTATTGTACTTAATTAGATGAAGAAGAGTGTTAGTGGTAATGACAGCGTGTTAATAGCAAGAGCGAGCGAGAGGCTTCTGATAAGACCTTACTTGACTTGACTTTCAGGGATAATTTCACCAATTTTCACCAATTTAATTCACACAGATTTAACACTACACTCATCAGGAGTCTCTATTCAAATCCTACAGGTTGTGATGTAGTCACGAGACGAGCAGGAGCAATAAACAACTATCTTACTTCAGCTTTTCTCTGGTTTAAAATTCTGCTTTTATCTTTACTGGCTTCAAAGTCCCTCAGTGTTTTCTGACAGAGAGGATTCAAGGTCTTGGGGGTTGAAATGAGGGTTTTCTTGCTGCTGCTTAGCCCGCGATTGCATCATCTTGTGTAGGATTTGCGGTGTGCAAAGCCGCCCCACAAGCTACATGATTCCCATGATTAGTGTCAACTACAATGGAGCTACTCCTACACTACTGACGCGCCACACGATAAGAGTAAAGATGTGGTCGCGATTGATGAAGTGCTTCTTTAAAGAATGACTCAGACAGGACTAACATAACTGCTGACCTTTACCCTCGAGGGGACCAGACGACAGAAGTGCTGATGTGGTAAACTTCCAAGTGTTGCATGCTCATCGGTCTATGTGCAAAGTGTGTGTGTGTGTGTGTGTGTGTGTGTGTGTGTGTGTGCCTGTGTGTGCAGGCCTGTTGAGTGTCAGATTTAGCTAGCAGCATACATCTCACCAGTGTTGGGGAGTAACTAGTTACATCCAACAACGTTACATAATCTGTTACAGTTACTGAGAAAGAAATGTGTAATTAAATTAAAGTTACTGATGAAAGTGTTGATAAAAGGAGATCTGAAGTCAGACCTTCAAGATTTTACTCAGGAGGGGATTTTTTCACTTTTTTAATATTTAACATGTTACTGAATACATATATTTAATTCCTCCGAGCCCGTGGTGGCATGTTATCAACATCCGGGGTCTGTAGGTTGACCTACTAACCTCTGATCTTGATGATGTCATTGAAGGTCTTAGCCATGGTGAACTATAATAAGAAGGTTAGGAGGTCAACCTACAGACACCACGGGCTCGGAGGGGAATAGCACTAACGTATCATAACTAAATATTGGTGAAATGAACTAGTTTCACTGCAGATAATGCGTTATATAGAGGCTGCACTTCGGTGCCCCGTGTACTTGCATTATACGGATATACGCAGCACAACACCAGAGCTTATTTATTGTTTGTTGTTATGAGAAACCAGATTTTGCATTAAATTTTTATAAGATATGTTTTCTGACCTGAATTGCACTTTTTCTTATACTATTTAGCAACATTTCAATCATTTACTTAAAGCTGAGTCAATATTTTCTGATATGGAAAGTCTTTTTTTTTCCTTTTCTTTTTAAATTAGATCAATAATTTATAATCCCATGATCAAGGAGGAGAAAAAGGAAAAAGAGGGATCAATGAACATCCGGAAAGAGAGCGCAGGTGAAGAGGAGCTGCTGTGATGTATGGAGGCGTGTCGGGGCGTGGAGTGTGTGATGGATCCTCACTCGGGGAGGTGAGAGAGAGAGAGACAGGGAGAGAGAGAGACAGAGACAGAGAGAGAGAGAGAGAGAAAGAGAGAGAGAGAGAGAGAGAGAGAGAGGTGAGAGGTGTCGGGGGATGGAGGAGTAATCTTCCTGCTCGTTGATGAACGCTTCTCCTCGCCTCATACATTATCAGCAGGCGACAGCGCCTCTGGACTGCAGTCGATATCAGAGTTCGATGGCCGTTTTTCTCTCTACAAATATCTCACACATACATACATTAGAAAACTGACCCAGTGAACAGCTGCTAATGTAACAACACAGGAGCTGCAGTTTGTCTCTGAGGTGAGCCAACAACAAACTGTAACGATTTTCCTTTTTCTCTAAGTCGGAGAGACCATTTCCAGAAAGTAGTGTGACTTCATGGACACAAACACATTTTAGCTAAACTAATGCAGGCTGCTCATTTTGTTTTTCCATCATTACAACCTTTCTTTGAACATGTAGCACCCTGGTTTTAAAAAAGCCTTCTCCCCATCAAACAATTACTTCACCAGTGCTAAAATAACAGGGGTTCTGATCAACCTCCAAAAGTAAGAATAAGAATAATAATAATAAAAAAGGGGAAAAAACACAACAGGAAATAAGGTTACATTAACTTCAGCAAACCAAGTTTAAAGAGCCATCATTAAAACTGCTGAATTACTGTAGAGCATAAAATCAGGACTACCAAAAATAAAACAAATGGACCTCAGAGACTTGTCTTCCAGGTCTCATTTGTAATCCCTGTAAACCCTTCATTGTGAGAGCCCTTGTAAAAATGAGGCCAACTGTGTGTGAGGAAACAAGTTACTGGAGTTTGTTCTCCTGACACACTTTAACTACAAGTCAACACAGCAAAGTCCTTGAGAAGTTACGTCTTGTTGAGCGACACCTTTTATTTCCAGGCCGGCAGCAGCATCTCGGCAGGTTGATAAGATAAGAGATGCAACGGTCTAATAATCATTGGTCAAGGCCTACAACGGTCATTAATCTTGTCAAAGCACACCTGAGAAAACGCTGTGATGTCAAGGCAGTCGAAACAAATCCTACACCGAGTAGAGTTGTTCTGAAATGCCTAGGATACTGCTGAAAATGCTGGCATCGGTATCGTCGAGTACTGGAGTCCAGGCACCGATCCGATACCACCTAATTTATTAGGAATAGGATTCTATTTACTGGCTAGCTCCGTTAGCTCTGACACACTTCTTCTTCACTGCTCTTAAAACAGTTGCGCTATGCTGACATCGGCAGTTGCTGTTTTAGAGGTGGCGAAGAAGAATTGATCACCTGACGTCTGTAACAAGGAGCTAACGTTAGCGCATCATGTCGGCGGTTCGGCAGTACTTCACAATGGATTTAGTTAAGTTGCTGTTGCACTACTGTTTTATACTTTTCTCTTTAAAAATACATTTAAAAATAAATGGCTTCCATTTGCTGTATTCATTCATGTTTTAACACACACTGGTATCGGTACTCGGTATCAGCCAATACCCACAGCACAAGTATCAGAATTGGTATCGGGAGGGAAAAAATGGTATCGGAAAATCTCTGACACCAAGTCCATGTAATTTAAGGAAGGTGGATTTATCTTCTATTTAGTTATGCTCCATTTTTAAAGCATTAAGAACTCCACGCTATCATCATCTTTTGTATTTCTAAATTGTTTCAAGTCAAAATTCATCAATGCAGCCTAAAATCACAACTTTGGGTTTGACAATAGTTACAACAAAAGATACCATCTATGATTGGATGATACAAAGCTAGAAGAAACCTCAAAAAGAGCAGAAGAGGCGGGATCAGTCTTCCAAAATCTATAGGCATGTAACAAAGTATTCATCAGCACAGAAACAGAGGAGTCTCCTGGATAATATAGCGAACCTATTGGTTTAAGTTACAGTCATCTGCTATAATTAATTCAACTCTCTTTATTTGCATTATTCTTTTCAGCTTATGGATATAAGTGTTAACTGCAGGTGCGTTTGTGGACCTCATTTCCCAGTAGGATTTTGGCGATATGCCAAGATTGTCGTACAAGCCATCGTCAGCCAGAGAGGACAAAGCAGCCAGACATTTCTCCATTCTTCCTTTAGAAGCAGCTGAAACTGTCACTATAATGAGAATTGCTGTTCCACATTAAAGGTCAGTCCACCACCTTAAGTGAGCCTTAGCTAAGCCCTTTCACTTTAATCAGCAGGTGGCAAAGTCTAGAGTAGTTGTAGCATTGATCCACTGACAAATAGCCTTAACTGTACACACACACACACACACACACACACACACACACACACACACACACACAGCACTGCTGCATTCACAGCTATACTGCTAACTTCATCCTCTGTGTACTGGTCACAAGCTTACTTCCAAAGATCCGAACAGTGAAAAACAGCACGCCGCTTCACACACAATTGAGCTGAAGAGCGAGTGCGTTGTGTTAACTTTGCCTACCTCTTTCTGATGGACCAATGTGTCACTAACTGTGCACCACTTGTGATTTCTTTTCCGGTAACGGCACCATCACTGCCACCCCATTGGTAATACTGAGTTTCATTATTGGCACATAGCCTCAGTCACCATTGTATTCACTCATTCAGTGCTAGAAAGTGACTTAACAGACATTTAATTATAATCATCTTTGAGATTATTACTTTAAATGCTATGATGCCCATGAGCCTCAGGCACCTTTGCTACAGAGAAAAAGACAGAGGCGAGAATCAGATGTGTAATAAATTCAGAATCTGAAAGTAAACCGATATAAACTTTATGAAATTTTGAAAAATGTGATCTTTGGCTTCAGTTTGGTGTTAGAGTTGCATGCAAAACAACTATCGGCTAAGTGATAAGCTAGTTGACCTCTTTCCTTAAGTTTATAGTTGCCATTGTTTGTACTGATCAACCTGCAGAGTTTCATGCCCATCTAAATATTGCGAGTGCTCCAATTGTCAGTTACCTAATATTATCCATACAGAAAATAAACAGAACTTTTACATCTCCTGAGCTTCTCTATGGATGTAAAGAGTAAAGCTGTAGTACGGATTCCCAAAGTGTAGGAACAGAACCACACAATATAAAAGTACCAAATCTACAAAGAAACAAAATAATAGAGCTTCTATCAAACTTACATTTCACCACCTTTCTGTTTCCTCTAACAGATTTAGGATAAATGCTTGGAAACTACATGAAAGCCCTATACTCTGGAAGGATTTGGTATTTTCAGACCATTTTTTAAAAACACAGACTGTTAATGTGCCTTCAGAGTGAACTGTGGAGCCAGAGCATAATCTGTATTCTGCTCACAGTGGCAGCAGAGGCCCTACATTACACCTCCACAGTGATGGCTTAACAAATTGTCTCCGCTGCTCAGTCATTGTCCTGTTAGAGAATAGTGGATATCAAAAAAAGGTAATATTGCAGCACACTTGTATTCACACATTATCCCATTTCCATTGCTCTGCATGTATAGCTCTCGGAGCCAGTGTATTTCACACTGCATTTCAATGGGCTATTTTCCATACTCCACCATAAGACTGTTATCACCCATCGCCTAACAGTGAGATATGGTTCAGGCTTTATTGCATTTCCATGGAGCTGAGTGTTTCTCAGCTCCAGCATAGTGTTATCTCAGGCAGCTTACGGTGATCCTTCACTGGGACTTACTCCGCTCATCAATTCTGCCCGTCGCTCCGCTGAACCTCACACATGTGATTGGCTGGCACTTGGGACCGCCTCATTGGTAGTAAGCGCTGATTGGCTCCGCTGTGTGCTTCATTAGAGAAGACTTGGACAGCGGGCTGACCCCTGGAAGGTTCCAGTGCATGTTGTGATAAATGAGCTTTTTCTTCTCTGTCACACAACCCATTCATATACACACACGTGCGCGCTTGCACACACATATATGCACACACACACACAAACATACACACATATACTGCAAACAGGGAGCACACTCTCTCTCCATCCCTCCTGTGAATACTGCATCACTCCAAAAACAGCTGAACCTCTGCTGGCTGCAGGCTTGGCTTCCAAATCTATGTTAACCTTTAGTCAAAAGTGCTTACTGTAGTCTAAATTAAGATATGCAAAAAGCCGAGCAGCATCATTTGCATTTTGGACGAGGCAAAGATTTCAAGATTTTTTTGGCAGGTTCTGTAGAGCCCGAGCTGACCTTGATAAAGCGCTCCAAACAGATAGAAACTTGATCCTTTCTCCATGAATCTCTGCGGCACATAGATTCTTCCTGTGTGTTACCGCACTTAGGATGGAAAGAAATCACATTTTCTATTGTGGTTTAAATGCAGCATACATGCTGTGTGGAAAATAAGTTGAGTCTGACTGGCAGAATCACAAAGGATCCAAGGACTGCACCTTCACAGCTAGAAATACAATTTTCTTGCTGTAATGACAGAAAATGACCCCTGCAGAGAGAATAATGTAATACAATAATATAACATAATATGATCTGGCCTTGGAACATACAGAAAAATAACTAATAAATGGATGATAATAAAATGGGAGATTCAATTTCAGCACATTTTTTTCATTTCAAAAGCTATAATTGAGTCATACTTGGCATGGATTGGTGGGAATAGGGATTTTTTTTATCTCCAGTGATACCAAGGTTGCATCTCGTTGGCCAGAATCCAAGAAGATTGAAAAACTTGTCATAGCTTTTGAGTGATTTCAAACAGCCCAGCCCTGTGAAGCAAAATCTGTGACAAATTTCAGCCACCGCCATAAACAACTGCAGCATCTTGGAGTGATCTCTGCTTCAAATTGAAAGATTTCCAGAGGGAGAGAAAGCGAGTGATGGAAACAGACAGATGGGAGGATTTTTACAGGAGTTACCAGCAGGCTTTACAGCTCTGCAGTTAAAACCACTGAGGCAAAAAGGATGACACAGAGAAAAAGAGCAGGTATAGAGGAACGCTGGAGAGTCAGAGAGAAGCAATAGAAGAGAAAAACTACTGATACAGGCAGGAATAACCCACATCATCCACTGCACTGCAGCTACACAGAGACACTGTGTTAGATCACAACACTACAGTCATAAAACCCTCAAATTAATACAAACGCTTCTCATAATCATTTATGGTTCCTGTAAAGGCAGAAATGTCACTTAAGATGACATCATCAGAGAGTTTTAAATAATCCAGTTTTGGCCAATATCCAAAATATTATTAAAAACAAAACTGGTTATTTGTCAAAAAGTGTAACACTAAGTCTCTTTAACCTTCATGTCGTCCTCCCGGGTCAAACTGACCCCGTCTGTTTTGACTGTTCCTTCCTTCTTTCCTCCCTTCCTTTCCTTCCTTCTTCCTCCCTCCTTTCCTTCCTTCCTTCCTTCCTTCCCTCCTTCCTCCTTTCCTTCCTCCCTCCTTTCTCCCCTCATTCCTTTCTCCCTCCTTCCCTCATTCCACCCTTGTTCCTCCCTTCGCTCCTTCCTTCCTCCCTCCTTCCTTCCTTCTTCCTCCCTCCTTCTGCCCTCCTTTCCTCCCTCCTTCCTTCTTCCTCCCTTCGCTCCTTCCTTCCTTCTTCCTTCCTTCCTTCCTTCTTCCCTCCTTCTGCCGTCCTTCCTCTCTCCTTCCTTCTTTCCCTCACTCCTTTCCTTCCTTTTTCCTCCCTTTCTTTCTTGACTCGAGGACAACAGGAGGGTTAAACTAGAGTCCATTTTGACCTACATGTTAATACTGTGAAGAAAAAGTGCATAAAATACACATAGGCAAACAACAAAACAACATATTTAAACATTATATTTCTTACAGTACTAGTCAGATATACATATATATGTGTAGAATTACAGGATATGCAATTTGTTACCATCTACACTACAACAATAATATACAGTACAGGTGATAAGCCAATATAAAGCAGCTCAGTACTTATCAGCTGAGCTCTTGTGTGTATCTTTTTAAATTCACCTCATTCAGATTGGAGGTAATTCATTTCCAGTAACAGTGGCAGAGTGGACAAAGAAAGCCCAGTGAAAGAAAAGTAAAAAGAAATTGAATTAAATACTGTAAGCGGAGCTATTGGATGCTGCTGTGTCTGTTTTATGGAAAGCAGAGATTTGAACACACACACACACACACACACACACACACACACACACACACACACACACACACACACACACACACACACGGAAACACACAAGAATCACCGGCCGCTTTTGTTCACGATCCAACTCTGTATGTTCCGCACTGCCGCTGTCGCACTACTCAACCACTTCAATTACGCACACGTCTCCAAACATGCTGCTTTTCTCTGTCTCAGAGTGTGCGTCTTATCTCCTGCTCCACGCTGCATCAAGGTACCCGGCTCCTCTGCCTCTGAGTCACACACTATCATTCTGTTATCACTGCAGCTACAGGGGGTCTCTTTAGCGGAAAAAAAAGCTCTCACTTTCTCGCTGCTTTAGTCAACCGGCACCACCTCCCCGCTCTCCTGCAGCACCCCCTCCCCTTCCCTTCCCCTTCCCCTTCGCCGTTCACTTTTGCCAGCTCCACAGTTCAGCGAGCCAGGGAGGGCTGATGTAAGAGTGTTAAGAGCTGCCTGCCAATAGCTGAAACAGCTGGAAGGAGAAGCTCAATGGGAGAGAAAACACAAGCAGCGAATTAACCCCCCTGAACCTGACAACTCAAACAGCATTAAACCTGCTGGAGATGGTGGGAGAGTGGGCAGGAAAAAAAAAACACAGATAAACACGCACCATTAACACAATCAGGATAACAGAGCCGCCCCTATAATCAACTCACCAAATATTCCCTTCTCTACATTCTGGAGTAATCCTCTCTCCCCCAGCGAGGGAGAAGAAGAGGAAGTCTCCCAACAGCCAATAAATTAACATGTTTTTACATGCAGTTATCATGTGCGTTTTGGATGGATCTTGTTTGAGGAGGAGCTGCTAATGTGTTTGTCTCCGCCTGACAAAACAGTGCTGTGGATGGTTGTAAAACACAGCAGTGAAGCTTTACATGAGGAAGTAGTTGATACAGTTTAATTAGACTGAAGGTGAAAATATGCTCTATTAGATCAATGTTAGACAATGCATTGGTTTCGGTCCATTTTAGAGCAGGGAGGAGGTATGATTAAAAGAAAAATATAATGAGCAATATGATGGTATATATAACATGAAACGGTGCTAACAATGACAACCAGAAAGTTTGCAAAATGTCCAGCATTGCAAATCAGCAAGCAGGTCCACTTTAGGGCAATATTGAATTCAAGATTATTTCATGAGGGTAACTATTAGTCAGATATACTGTCACATATACATTTTGCTCACTTACTTCTTGAGTTATCTAGTCATACTGACAATTTTGGTTTTATTTGCCACCCAAATAGAGATGAAAGGAATTTAATTTGAATTTGAATTTTTTATTGTCCACCTTAGAAAAAAAAAGTGCCTTCGACTTCCTCCAATACATAAAAAAATACAGACAATACATACCATATCATGAAGACATTAAAAACATACACCAATCCTAATCAATTGTGCCTCTAATCAAATTAAACAGCAGCATCTCCTTCCATGTATCAGCCCAGATAATTAATCAGTTTAGCTCAACAGTTGAACAGCTGAATATTAAAATGTGAGAGTTGAATTAATAAAATGTAGAATGGAGACGAAGCTCTGCTCATATCTGCTCAGGCCATTGTTCAGAACATAATAGACTATACACTACAAATACACTGATATAGATACTGATATCGGTCTGATACTGTATAGCTAGATTAGGATAGCTTGACAATGGGATCTGGTTTTGAATAACATTATTTTAGTAAATACCAATTCAGCAAATGTAAAATAAAATAATGATCACAGTCTCTTCCACACAGTGAGGCATACAGCTTATTAATTAAACACCTGTTTCAGATCAGTACTCTCTATCAGCTGATACCCAGAGCCCAGGTATTGGTATCAGGACTGAAAAAGTTGGATTAGTGCATCCCTAGTCTACACTCCACTTCTCTTCTCTAAAAGCACACCGAGCCTTTCAGTCTCAATACAGAGGTGACAGGTGCAGTTAGGGGAAGTGGAGGAAAGAGTCTGCAGAGTGCTTGGAGTTCAGTCAATGTTATACACCTGTCTGCTTTCACTTGTCCAATCACTGAGGATCTGTCTGTGAAAAAGTAACACAAGTAAACCTCACTAATGTGAGCTTCTGAAAAAAAAGAGCTTTTTACCACTTTAGTACTGATTTAACAGCACACAATCAGCTCCATTCAGACATAGAGGCAAGGTGCACTGAAACCACAAAGGTAGGGAGGAAGAGGAGGAATAACGAGGAGTTGTGGATGATAATGATTAAAAAAAGCCATAACACATACAGGATGTCAATTTTTCATCTTCTGTCACCTCACACTCTAACCCTAACCTGAAAACTATCAATTGCATTCTGCTATTAAAATGAAAAGGAGCTTTAAACCCCATTTTTCCTTTTCCTATCTCTGGGTGAACGGGCTTGATGAGCCCTGATGAGGCTGACAGAGACGGAGGAAAGACAGACACTGGAAGACAATTACCAACAGGCAGAGAGACGGAGGGAAAAATGGGAGACAGACAGGGTGTCTATTCTCTTCTCTCTTCCTGGATAAATATTTGATCAGCGGAACTCTGATGGGTATTGATTAGAGTGCTTATCCGCTCTCCATCGATCCCTACTGACTGTGATCACTGTTAAGATGAACACACACACACACACACACACACACACAAAACACTTCTGTAACCTCTGAATGTCAAATCAGACTGAAAGGTTAAAAGCTTAAAGCGTTTAGCTTCACTAAAGTGTCGTGTAATGAGATGATGGTAAGGTTATTCAGAGAACAGCTCTGTGACGCACTGATACTAAAGATAAAAGGAAGAGATTGTGAATGTGTTTGTGTGTTTCTGTGTGTGTGTGAGAGAGAGTAAGCATCGTCCTGTGGTGTATATAAGTAGCCACTATCAGGTTACAGTGCTTTCCCACTCTTAGGCTATCAAAACCCCCTTCAGAGTCCTATTAACAGCTAAGATTACATTACTGCGACGTCCTTGAGCCCCATGTTGGGTGACCCCTGCTGTAATGCTTACACAAGCACCTCTGCCTTCAAAACTGATGGGAACCACCACCACGACGCGGACATGTGTGTGTGTGTGTGTGTGTGTGTGTGTGTGTGTGCATGTGTGTGACTGTTGGGAATGGAAAAGAAAGAGTCCTGTTTGCCACTTTAATGCGATCATGGCACCACAGTAACATTGTAACGTCAGGTGAGACACATGATCCCAATCTGACACTTGTGGTTGAAATCAAATGAAAAGCCAAAACTACCATTAAACAAAGGATACAGTTGGGAATAAAGCCACATTGAGAAGAAAATAGCATTGAAATAACATCCAATTTCATCCCAGGTCATGTTCACTTACTGTACTGTTGTATGTATGTGTAACTTGTTCATGTATCTTGTGTAGTATGCTTTATTTCCCTGTGCTGTGATTGATTTCAGTCTGTAACGCCAACCTGCCAAAAGGACTACGGACATAAATTAGCCTCAGGTTACAATCTGTCATATTAACATTTCATATAAATGCTCATCAATATGCACAGTCCTATTTTTCATATGAATAAATAATGAATAGAAGACTTAATATCAACTATTAAGTCAAATTTTACAGATATTTCATGAGTTTAAATGTTCATGAGATGAATACTATGAGGCAAGATTTTACAACTCTGGAAAGTTACAACAGGAAGTTCTTGGTAAGCACAAGAAAAGGAAGTGGAAATTGACCCCATCTCTTTTGACTGTTCCTTCTTTCCTTCCTTCCTTCTTCCCTCTTTATTTAATTTTTCCTTTTTCTTCCCCTCCATACTTCTTCATACCTCACTTCCTTTCATCCTTCCTTGCTTCTTTCCTTGCTTCTTTCCTTCCCCCTTCCTCCCTTCCTCCCTAATTCCCTACTCCTTTCTTTCTTTCCTTCCTTCCTTCCTTCCTTCCTTCCTTCCTTCCTTCCTTCCTTCCTTCCTTCTGTCCTCCTTACTCCTTTCCTTCCTCCCTCCCTACTCCTTTCCTTTCCTTCCTTCCTTCCTTCCTTCCTCCTTGCTTCTTCCTTTCCTTCCTCCCTCCCTCCCTACGCATTTCCTTCCTTCTCTCCTCCCTCCCTCCTTACTCCTTTCATTCCTCCCTCCCTACACCTTTCCTTCCTTCCTTCCTTCCTTCCTTCCTTCCTTCCTTCCTCCCGCCCTCCCTCCCTCCTTACTCCTTTCCTTCCTTCCTTCCTTGACCTGAGGACAACAGGAGGGTAAAAGGCCAATGCAGACAGTAAAAAAGCTGTAAGATAAAGAAAGAAAGATAGCACCTATTGAAATGGAACAGAGACTGTGTATAAAAATATGAAATCCTCAAACTGCCTCTAAAAGCAAAATAACCCTGAAACACTTTTCTCAGCCACTGACATTAAACAAGCTGTAGTCTTCTGAGATGACTAATAATCTCACTGAACTTCATATCAAGTATTTTTCTCCATGCCTCATTTTGAAAAGGAGGTGAAAGTTGTGTCAGTGGGTTTTTATCTCTCTCAGACATTCATTTGACTTATTTTTCTGGGAGTTTTTACCATTTATCCATGAATTTATGTGGCTGCCTTTCAGTGAGAATAAGCTTCATTCTAACACAACTAATTGCCTTCAAACTTATTCTACTTCCACATGATTTGTTAGAAGAAAGAACCCAAAGGAGTAAAAAGATGAAAGCGGGTGAAACAGGAGAAGCAAAGAGCTGATGTAGTGATTGAACTCCAGTCTCTGGGGTTACGCTGCATGGGTGGGAGTCAGTAAGGCATCTTTTCCCTGCAACGCCTCCAACTCAGATCTTTAAAAACGTGAACGCGGCCGCAGTTAATCCCCCCCCCCCACTGAAACCCACCCCTGACATGACCTAATCAGTTTCACTAATCCCAGTGTCATTTCTGATCTGTCAAAAACCTCTGATCAAATAAATGTCAATATCCCATCTGAAATCCTGACAAGTTACGCTCCTTGCAGGTTATTGCGACAATTTAATTAAGGCGAGGGGCTGCCAGTTTAATCCACGCATGAATCAATCAGACGCAAACAGATCATATTTTATATCATTTGATTAGACTGATTGGCTCTGACAGAGGGTAATATAGCCAAGTGTGGAAGGTAAAATTAAAGGTAATTGAATTCCCAGGATGGAGTTACTGTCTGCTGTCATCATGGGCAAAGCTCCCCTCTGATACCTCCAGCAGTTTTTCCCTCCAACCAATAAACTATACAGCATCAATCACAGAGTGGAGGGGCAATCACGTCTACAGTTTGATTGCTTTAGATCCAAATCCTATTGGAAAAGTTTGCATTTTTTCATTCTATGATTGCCTAAATCAGGGGTGTCAAAGATGCGGCCCACGGGCCAGAACCGGCCCGTCAAGGAGTCCAATCCGGCCCGCTTTGCTTCCTGTCGTCTCTTCCTCCCTTTCTTCCTTCCATCTTTCCTTCCTTCCTTCCATCTTCCTTCCTTCCTTCCATCTTCCTTCCTTCCTTCCTTCCTTCTTCCTTCTTCCTTCCTTTCTTCCTTCCTTCCTTCCTTCCATCTGTCTTTCCTTCCTTTCTTCTTTCCATCTTTCCTTTCTTTCTGTCTTTCCTTCCTTTCTTTCTGTCTTTCCTCCCTTTCTTCTCTTCCTTCCATCTGTCTTTCCTTCCTTTCTTCCTTCCATCTGTCTTTCCTTCCTTTCTTCCTTCCTCCTGTCTTTCCTTCCTTTCTTCCTTCCTTCCTTCCTTTTAAGGATCCGGCCCACATAAGATCAAATTGGGCTGTATGTGGCCCTTGAATGAAGATGAGTTTGACACCCCTGGCTTAAATATAAGAAAATATGGGTTTGTAGTATAGAAATAACATGAATGCACAGGATATCATATGAAGTAAGTGTGTTTTCTTATGTGCTTCCACTGGTTTTCGATATATCATTAATGTGTCTTTTCCAATCCCACACTGTGGCAGTAAGTTGGATCCGTCAGTGAGGTTGTGTGGTGCACGAGGGCCAACAACTTGTAATTTAGTAATGTGCACACTGGCTCTTCTTCTGTGAGCTTTTTACGACCTACAGTTGCCCACAACACACTTCTCTATAAGACTATAATTCTACTTTAATTCATGACAAAGATGGTGAATAAGCAAAACACTGCAAGAGACACTGAACTGAATAACTAGCTAATATTGGTGCATAATTATGGTGCATTCTGCATCTAATAAAGGCAGCATATATGAGATGGCTATAGAGCTGAACTGTATAAAAGAAGATGAAGCAAAGCATGTGGCGCTTCATGGAAGTACAGCACATATAAACCATCTATATTACTTTACATCATGTGCATAAAAGTCCAACAGCCTCATATGCAGCATAATTCCTTCTGCATGGAGCTCAACTTTCTTCTTCTTTGCTATCTAATTTAAAAACATGTAAGAAGAAGAATAAGACAACTGAGAATAACTTATTGTTGAGGTAATGTCTTCTAATTGGTTAAGATTGCATTATCATTCCTTAACCCTCGAGTCAAGGAAGGAAGGGAGGAAGAAGAAAGGAAAGGAGGGAAGAAGGGAGGAAGGACATAACGAAGGACAGAGGAAAGAAGGAAGGGAGGAAGGTAGGGGGGAGGAAAGAGAGAGAAGAAGGGAGGGAGGAAGGAAGGAAAGGAAGGAAGGATGGAAGGAGGGAAGGATGGAAGGAGGGCGGGAGGGAGGAAGGAAGAAAGGGGAATGGAGTAAGGAAAGAAGGAAGGAAGAAAGGGGGATGGAGTAAGGAAAGAAGGAAGGGAGGAAAGGAAAGAAAGAGAGGAGGACAGACGGAATGAAGGGAGGAAGGAGGGAAGAAAAGAAGAAGGGAGGAAGGACAGACAGAAGGAAGGGAGGAAAGGAAAGAAAGAAAGAGAGAAGGAGGGAGGAAGGAAGGAAGGAGGGAAGGAAAGAAGGAGGGAGGAAGGACAGACGGAAGGAAGGAAGGAAGGAATGAAGGAAGTAAGGAATAGTCAAAACACGACAACGCGAAGGTTAATAAAGCAACAGCAGTTTTAAATAGATTTAAATCTCTCTAAAATCAACCAAACTCACTGCTTTATTATGCCACACTTCACACCAGCATTTCTTTAGAGCATATGACCTCATAATTAGCTTAAATCAGGCTTTCATTGGTTGATGCTGGCCCTCCTCTTCATCTCTCTGCTATTGAGGAAGAAAGCGCTGGTATTCAAACCATCCTTAATGTTTTGTAATATAATAAAAAAGGTCAGCACTCTCGGTTCATCATTCTCTGTATAGCCTTGCAGTTACCATTCAAAAGCACACTTCATTATATTGTGAAAGGGGAGTCATTGACCTGCGACAAATAGATCACCTAACCAACGCTGATTAACTGTCTCTCTGGCGGAGAGAGCCAGATTCTCTAATGTCCCCCGTTTCCCCCTTGATCTCCCGGTTCTCCGCACGTCTTGGTTGAGGAAAGAAAACCAGGTGCGGGTGATCAAGTGTCCTTTTCTGGGTCCTTGATTCCAGGCAGGAGGCCACAGTCTGGGCTCAGCAGCTGTGTATACACCGTGCCGAGATCAATAACAGCAGAGAGCCTGTATTGATTATGTATGTAAGTGATACTAGAATGGGGGTTGTTATGGGAGGAGGAGGAGGGGGAGGTGGGTGGGAGGGGTGGTATGTGGCCTGGATTAAGGTAACAGTGTTATAGCCTCATGGTGACCCTGGTGAGCTGTCTGTGTCTCTGTGTGCATGTGTGTGTGTGTGTGTGTGTATGTCTAGTATGTGTGCACAGAGATGTCAAATTATTCAATACCAAGATCTTCATATCTCGTCCCTCCCGTGTCCTGGTCTGACCCTTGTAGCTGATCTGGCTCATTTCACCTCAAACAAGACCTTTGACTCATTAGCAACACAAGCTGCACTTTCACAGAGACACTTTTTGTCATGCTGGATTATCTTGTGTGTCTGGTGAGAGATTTTTATCGATTGTGAGCTGCATACACCATGATCCCATAACCAAGCCAAAATGAAGAAGTTTCCTGGTTATGAGTTCTGTGAAGCCTTTCAAATAACAGCTGACAACATATTTATTTAGTCTGGCCTTTAATTAATGTCATTTTAACTTATCTTTACTAAATATATAATTTTATTAGCTGGTGTTTTTATTGTATTGTACATTTATTTTTCTCTGTTAAGCACTTTGAGCTACATCCCTTGTATTAAAATGTGCCCTATAAATAAAGTTTATTACTATTATTAAGTTGTTAAGCAATGCTAAGATCATACATGAATAGTCTGTATCAAGGATCATATCAAAATTTTGCAAAATACATGCTGAATTCTCTTAACACGTTCTTTTCTAGCAATTGATATCAACTTTTTATCATTTATAAGCATTAAAAGCATTCATTGAACAAAACAGCTTAGCTTTATACATCGCATATATATCAGTATAGATGTATATGTTGTCCGATATGTGCTGATATTTGATGATAAGGTATATAAGCATACATATTCAAGTTGAATATATAGGTACATGTTTACTGTTTCAGAGCATTGACGTCATTTTATATAGTAAAGTTTATTGTGTAATGGTAAAATATCATGCTTTCATTACTTATCTTTGTCACAAGTGTTTTTAAAGGCTCATTGCAAAAAAAAAAAAGTATGTTCATGTATATATTCTTTATATATAAAAATCACTGAATGATATATCGATATTGGAATTTTTGTACTCCTTAGTATCGGTATCGGTCCCAAAACTCCAGTATCAGTCGGGCCCTAATTTTACATCATTGCATTTAACATCTACCCATTCCTGCATACAGCTTTGAACTAAACCAGTAAACAAAAAAAAACATTTTTCCAGTTAGGCGAGGTTGGAGCTTTTGAATTGTACCGATTCCCTTAGAAAGCTTTTGTTATTCATCTATTATTATGCTGCACTCCTGTTGTTGAGCATTGTTAAAAATAAAAAGCAGCACAATGGGAAAGAAACCACAGACTATGTTTAAAGTCCAAAAAAATCAATGTGCACTTATACAATCCATTACTCCTACAGAAATACAACAACTCGATAAGAGCTTTTAAAAACTTAGAAATAGAACCTGCACTGTTTTCTGATAAATGCTGTACATTAGTGTTACATTCTTTTTATAGTATAGCTGAGACTGTGGAAACAATAAAAATGGTATTTACTGTAGAAAGAGACACTTACCGGAAAATAACACTCAGACTACATTCAGACTGAAGCTTGAAATAATCGTTTCCACATCATCATGAAAAACACTGTTGCTATCCTAACCTACTGTAATTTATATTTCAAAAGTAAAAAATTATATTAACTTGTTTTAAATGCTTGATTATAAGGGTTGGCTGATAGGATGAATACATCGTATTTCTGCCTCATTAGTATTCGATGCATCGAGCTTGATGCAAATAACTTATTATCTCTCAAAGCACAATTTGTGCCCCATCAATATTTATACTATAACCAGCAATATGAGGCTTGACTCACAAACAGCCAAAGCCTGCATTCAATTGAAAAGCACTGCAATCGACTTCAGATGTATAGCTTTGCAGATTCACACTGCAGTAAGATGTGAATATTTGACCACTAAAACTTTTAACTTTTTTTTTTTTATTATTGCACATTTTTACTCTTGGACCATTTTTGAACCAGCGAGCAACCAAAAATAGAAAACCCTGATCTTAAGGTCATACCAGCTGTCGTTTATTTACATTGATTGAGTCCTTGTTATAGACAGAGTCACATGAAAAACATCTGTTCAACCGCCTAGCTTTAGTGCTCTCCAAGGAATTGAATGGGTCAATTACAGCCGAGCACCATGTCTGCAGCACCGCCCTCCAATATAGTGCTAAGGCAGCATCCAGCAGGCCATCAGGGGGGACCCGACACCTTCTCCTGGGGGCAGAAACTCCTCAATACATCCCAACCTACTGTGATACAAGGATTAAATAGTGTCATGGTATCCCTACTAATGAGCCACGTAGTAAGAGCACTGCAATTATTCAGTCAAGTATAAAAGCTGTGGACCGTGCACTTCTATCACATTTTGTTCCCCTCAAATTAACGACATGTGTCTATGATCAGATTCATCAATACTATCGCAATTTTACTAAAGGTATAGGAGGTAAACTGAAGATTAAATTGCTGATGATACTATATATGATTTGCAAATGGATCTTGTCAATGTGAGGCAATTGGGTGCACATCTGACATAGCTCAAAATGCCTCCAGTTTAAGTGATATGATAATTTCATATGAAACTTATCTTAGTGGTATATTTAATACATGCAATTCAAATGCATTATCAATAACGTCAGAAAATGATTCCTAAAAAAAGAAGCAGCTACCAGCGCTCCTCAAGTACAAACACCAGCAGTCATAATTGGCTCCTTCCCACCTCTGCATTGTGTAGAAGTTATTCATCCTTCAGATTCAACAGTACTCTGACTCCTTTGCAGCACATTGACTACAGAAAGCATTAAGATGCAGAGAAGAGCAACAGAAGGTGTCGAGGAAAAGGAAAAGGAAAAGCGAGAGACTTGGGGGAGGGGGGGAAGGTATTGGAGACAGGAAATCATTGTCTGATTCATCACTTCATGTTTAGCGGATTACACACTGAGAGAGACAGTAGTGGAAAATCTGTTCCATGAATAAAACAGGATTAGATATTCAGAGAGATAAAAGGAGCATTGAGGTGTAATCCCTCCATAGGAATGCTAATAAATGATCTCTTGGAGGCAACATACCAACAAGAAGGTAATACAATGTATGGTCATGCATCTAATTAACACTTACATATTGTTATCTGTATACCTGTGTTACATGGGTTTATATAGCTTTTGGATTAGTGAAGTGAGATGGCACCACGCTCTTGCATTCTGTAAGGTAAAAAAAGTGGACAAAAATTGTAAATTATGAAATAAAAATGAGATTTTGAGCAACAGCTAGAGGGAAAATATAATTTCCCTTCTGGAAAAACAGCCCTTGATAGAATTACAAAGAGACCCCATGTTCCCTCAGTACCATTGTTCATCGCCGCAGTGCCAATTGTGTTTCCCCTCGCCCTGCAGGCAAACACTGCCCAGCAATATTTAATTGAACAACAAATGGAGCAAATCTCTATTTCTCTTAACAAAAAGGAGGCTGGGGTAGAGAAAACTTGTCCACCTCCTCTCTCTCTCTTCCCCTTCCTTTTGTTGGGAGCCTTCGACTACAACAGTGACCATAAATTGCTCTCCAAGTGTGGCGGATTTACACTATGGGCTCAGTGATGGAGGAAGGGGTTGAGGTGAAGAGGGCTGTGTGTGTGTGTGTGTGTGTGTGTGTGTGTGTGTGTGTGTGTGTGTGTGTATGGGTCAGATTGGTTGAAAGAATGTGAAGAAACTCAAGCTCCACACTCAGTGCTATAAATGAAAAACAGCACCTTCTCTTTTTTACCCCTCATCCCTCCTTATCATTTGGAAAATTCCTGGTGTGTAAAATTGAATTCTGATGGTGTTTCCCAGGTTGAAGATGAGAGGGCAGGAATTGGGAGGCAACTGCTTTTTAAAACCCCACCGCTCAGTCCCTCTTTTCCTGCAGACGGAGAGATAAAAAGGGGTCTCTGTGTTTATAGAACGAATGCCAAGGTGGGCTCGCATTAAGGCAATGAGGCAAAGAGGAGCCCACTTCCAGGATCATACATGCTGATCCGGTGGCACTGTGCTCTTCCATGTGTTCGCAACCCGGTGGCAACAAATGACAGACATTTGCCGATTTTAATATAAAATCATGCCAAGTGTGTCCCTTTCCTCCTCCTTCAATCTATTCCAGTCACATACGCACAGAGATACAACCTCAGCCTTAAGCTATCCTTACAGGTGTTACACATGGATTTTATATTTTTATGAGCTTGAAATGAGAAAATGCATCTAATAATATCTCCGCTGGAAAGAACCCATCAAAATAACAGCTCTAAGAGTAAAACATAATTAAACAGTGAAAGTGGTTGCAGCATTTACATCTAATGGAGGGTAGAACCGCTTTAAAATAAGCTGTCTCCTGATGTGATGAACGCTGGTTCTCAGCTTTAATTATAACCTCATTATTCACTGAAATAAAAACCCATAGAGAAAAGAGTCCTTAATCTTTAAGGACTGTTCCCAATTCACAGCCACCTGCTGAAATTATTAACAGTGTTAAATTAAAAAAAAATGGTGCTGTTCTCCGTGTGTATATGGATACAATGGCCACCGCACAGAGGAAATCCCATCGCCACAGGAGCGAGCTGAAGCACCTGTTCATCAACCGAGCACCTCCTCTGAACCAGACTGAACCAGATCCTGCCCACTGACCCCCAGACAGGGATTACAATGTTGTGCGAGTCAGGACAGCCGGACCATCACACACCCTGCTGGGCGTGTTACTGACAACCCCGCTTCTCTGGTCATATAGACTTGAGCTGTCACATAAACATGCAGTTAACTCTGCATAAAATCTGCACATATTCACACGACTGGGATTTAGCTGTAAGGTGTACAGTTGACAAGATTATCTTCAGAAAGAGAAAAGGTTTATCACCAATCTTTAAAAGAGAAAGTTAGGAAATTAATGGAGGTTTAGAACAAAAAAAAAAGCTCTGGAATATAAAAAAAAACTGCTCATGCAAATCAAGGTGTGAAATTGGAAGCTTTTATGTGCATTTCAATTGGTTATTTTCTTTTATTAAATTGTCATATATTGATGCCTCAGTGCTACTGCTATCCTATTTGGTTCACTGTAGGCAATTTAAAAATTATTATTCTTTCAAGTGTGATATCAGAAAAGGCGGTTTGTGTTTTAGGGAAATTAAGTAGGCAGTCTGAAACAACAAGAAAATGACTTTCATTATTAAACTGTGAAATAAAAGTCATATCATATTTTTAAATGAAACACGTTGGGGGTAAAAATGTATTACACCAACCTTGAATGCACCACAAATGCATTACCATGCAGTTGTAAGGACCAAAAATGACAATGAAATGTCATTCTAGGGTCATCAAGGATGTCCTTCCTGACACGAAGCTGAGCAGGCGTTTGGTATGTGAGGGGTCAGTGATTTAGGGGGCCTAGTGAGCCAATCCTGTGGCCCCATAGCCAAAGTCCAAGCCATCCCACCAGCCCCTGCCACCTGTCCTTCATCCTCCCTCTGGGTGCTGCGAGAGGGTGACGGCCAGATGGCTCTTGAGGGCCAAGCAGCATCCTGAGTGCGGTATCCTCCCCGCCCCCAGCCTCAGAGCTCCATGCCTGGTCCCACCTCCACCCTCTGACCCCCTCCTCCTCCTCTCCCCTTTCCCCAATCCAAACCCCTGAGCCCCAGCGCTCGTCAGTGCTGCATGACTGGGCAAACACAGTCCTTCACCAAAATAAATCCCCTGTCTCTCCTCTGCAGCTGCCTGGTTTGGAAGAAAAGCTTAGCTGGTGCCTAAAAGAGCCCTCATCTTTAGTGGCTTTACCACAGTTATGCAATTAAGATTTTCACGATCACAAAACTCCCAAACGCCTGCTCGATGAAGATCCTTCTGTTGGTTAACTAAAAATCTTGACGTCTGCTTCAGCTACAAAGAACCTGAGCTAAACAGGATTAGGAGATCCAGGCTCTGTGATCAATAAGGACAGTTATCACTTATCTTGGCAATCCAGTCCAGTGCTGGCTGGAAAGGAGCAACTGTTAAAAAGGAGGCACAATGTCTACAATAGGTTCTAAATAACCTCACAAGGCCGCTCGTTTGTCATCACGCTATCCTATCTCTCTGATATTACATTCAATTAGTTTCAGATACCAGCAGTGCCGTGCTGCTGGCACACACAATCAATCAAACACTGTCAATGACAAATTGTCACCCTGCTAATCGCTCTCCATATCTAGGCAACGGGCCAACGTAACAGCGGAGGGAAGAGCCGGGGCGGCGATCACCAAGTCTGATGGATGCCTCAACTTGGGGTCGCAATCCGGTGTCAATTCTCGCTGAGAGCAAAGAAACTGATCATTATTCAAATCTCTTCCTGTGCCAGCAAACAAATTGTCATCATAAAAATATGCAGAGTTTACCGCAGACGGAGACATGGCCTTCGGCGTTTGTTAGCTTGTTTAAGAGAATAATGTAAGAGGGCACTGACTGCAGCAATCTCGGTGATGGTTAGCACAGATGTTGCGGATCTAATGAACAGGTTGGCAGCTCAGGGAGGGTACTGCCACTGTGACCTTGGCCATATGTCTGGCTAAATGTCCACTGCTGGAGGAAATGCAGGAAATGCAAGTTTTCTCTCTGTTGCCTTGACTTCTCTTTACAAGCACACTTTGACAATTTGATACAGCTAACGATTATAATGGTCAAGTAAACACGTCAACTCAATAATCTGCTCAGTGTTTCTATTTTGCTGCAAAATTACCTTGCTTTGCTCAAACAAGAAGATCACTGGAAGGATTGATGTATTGACAAAGTAAAGATGTCACAGAGCGGTTGCATTTCAAACAGCACATCAGTTATTCAATAAATCCATATACACCGCGTTATTACAGCAACTCCATTAATAAGAAGCATGTAAATACTGTAACTGAAACATACAGCCTTTGGGATCTCTTACTGATCTCATACCTTTTGTATTAGAGGTGTTCCCATGAACAAGAAGCCAGAGATCTTGTATACAAGCAAGTGAAATGTGTTTAAATCTCCAGGTTATCCAGCCTCAGGAACATTAGAGTAGAAAGAGTGCCGCTACTGATGTCATGCTTCTAGCAATAGAGATTATTCAATGTACCTCAGGAACCTAGAGACCTTAGGAAACTGGAACAACAGCAGGAGTAGAGATGCTACAACTGTGCAGTGGTTCAGGAATCTGATCAGGATGCCTGCCTATCCTTGTGAAGGTATTCCAGGTCTACACAACAAGAAGGACACCTCAGGGCATGTCCAGAGCCTACTGGAGGAATTACATATTCAATCAGGGATGGGAACGCCATGGGATCCCCAAGGAGGAGCTAGAAAGGTATCAATGGAAAAAGGTGTTTGGGCTTACATACTGATGAAAGATGGATGGACATGTTGCTGTTGTGCACGTTGGGATCTAATTTAACTACTTCACACATACCTTTGATAGCCTTTAGACCATTTAAAAAAACTATTTAATATAGTAATAAACAATTAAAATGAAGCAAACTCTGTCATTTTAACTATTAACAAGCCAGTGCCCCATCATCATGTCTCATTCCTGCACAGAAAGAGACACCAGAGCCTGACAGGCATGGGAAGAAACTGTAAAGCTCAATAACCGAGCCTCTCCTGCTGAGCGTGAACTGTATCCTGAGGTTCAGGATTAAGTCCGTCCTATGAAAGAAATAAACAAAGCCCATGTAGGGTTTCCCACTCGTCTGTGCCTCTTTAGCTAATTATGAGGTTGTTGGAGAATGGCTGCAGCAGAGCAGTCAACAGCACACACATCCACCGTAAACACCTCATTATCCTACAGAGCCCCACCCAACCGTATCAAACGCCTCTTAATGAGCAGTCAGAAATGACTAGTGAAAATAAATACATAATTTCCAATGGTTCTGATTGAGCAATTAGTGTCAAATTCCTTTTCATCCTCAACGAGCTGAATCAATAATGGATTCCATTACAGAACGTCCTTTGTCACCTTCTGAACGCCCTTCATCATTTGCGTCAGACGTTCGTGGGAGGAATCGAGAACTGCTGTCAATCTATTTATATGCTTTATTTTAAACAGTTGTTGTACTCAAATCTGGTACAATTTTTAATTTACCTCTCTCCTCATTACTTATTTTGTTCTCGCTATAGTCAAACCTGGACTACTACATGTCTGACACTTGTACAGCTATTGTGAGCAATGCTTTCTAAAACAAAACATGTGGTTCACTTTAACCCTTAAACAGGCTCAGATACAGACTCCTTAACACCCTGTTAGGAGCATGATTGGTGAAGGTGGTTGTTCAGTTGTAGGTGTCTTGAATTGGTAGGGCTACATTGGTAGAATTGAAGCTTGTGGTAAGTCTATACTATGACCATTTTTATACCTTTTTATACCTAACACTAACATGTATCTTGAAGGACATACAACTCATAAAAATCCAAAATATACAAAATATATTCACGGAAATGTCTTCCTTCGGTGCGCATGACATAACTAGGATTTTATTTTTCACATCTCATTTTCCCCACTGTTTAAGGGGTAAGGCAAGATAAAAAATAAATTCATTCTTCTGACTTATATCAACAACACTGCCTGTGTTTAACATTAGTGCTGCAAATCTCTACAGTATCCGCACCAACTCAATGTGAGGTCAGGATATAAATCAAATAGCTGTTTGATAACATTATTCTTATTCAGTGTTTCATTAACGCTCACATGAGGCTGCATACGAGGCAGCGATATGCCAACTGTTCAATATGCCGTTCAGACATTGCTAAATCAAAGATCAGTTCACGGTTAAATTTTTCTGACTGCACTCCAGTAAATTAAGCATGCCTGTCTAGACCTGTGTTCACAGACATGTAAATCTTTCCAACTTCATTTTCATGTCAGCTCACGCAAATTTGTGCAACAGAGATGCTACAAGTGAAATTTAAAAATTTAAATATATGGTGCTGTTTCTCATAATGTCAACTTGTCAATTAAAAAAGGCGACCTCTTTGTTAACTTAACAACATTAAATTCTTCAGGTCATCTATCTACCTCCGATAGTAATGTTGGAAGGAGTTTAAACTTTCACTCCTGCCTCTTTGTACTTCAGTAAGATGTTACAGATTTGACTGATCCCTGCTGGAGTGGTCACTTTCCCCCCCACGCTTCATCAGGTTAGATTTTGAATGTGTTGGTGTTCCCACTAATTCCACTATTACCCAATAACATATTTTATAAAGGCAATCAAACATACAAAAACATTTAAAGTTTCTAAGGTGGGGTTAAAAAGAAGTAAGATGTGTCATTACATTATTCAAACTACCCATTCAGGACTGTCCATCAGTGTGATCTCACAGCTCAATCAAGTCATTTCCATTCAGTGTGGCTGTATCCGAAATCACTCCCTAGTTACTATACAGTGCACTACATTTACTCTCCGCCATGTGTCCCAATGCTGAGTGTGTAAATATCTCCACTATATAAACATTAGAGTCCATGACATGTACAAAACTTTCTGCTAACAGTCCCACAACACAATGCTCCACATTTTAAAACTGTAAGGCATGACTCCAGCTGATGTTGATGACACAAAAGGATGATGATTGATTTGCTGCTCCTCACTATTCAGTGGGCTATTTAGTGTCTATTATATATTGAGTAGTGAATGAGTGGACAGCCTATAACTTTTTGCAAACCAATAATCTTCTGACTCTGGTGCTTCAAAGAATGTACAGCCCCCTCCCCCCCAGCATTTGTTCACAGTGCTTCTAACATGCTCTGAAAAACATACTTTCCAAGAATAATGTTACCATGCAGAACTTTCTCAAACCAGAGAAAACTATGTGATTTTCATCTTTACAGCTAAAACATAAAAATAACCCCCCAAAAAAGCATATATGAGTCACAAAAACCCAGTATAAAAAAAACCAAAAAAAAAACATATTGTACATCATCCCGCCTCTCTTTACTGCAGCTGGACAATTCTAAACACTAAAAGATCCAATCTCATACTACGCTAGTTGAATGAATATCAATTGACTCCAAATCGGCAGGTTTCTGATGGTAGCAAAGTCTGCAGTTCTGCTCTATCGCACAATGAGCCTGGATTCAGTGCCACACAATAGGCCTATGATTCCCCTCTAATGCTCTCTGCTTCACCATGTAGGCCCATGATTGCCACTCAAATGAACATGAATATATGGAGCAGGGGGGGGGGGGGGACATGTGAGGGAGTAAACCTGCAAAAAAAAAAGGAGAACAAAATCCAATTATCGCCGACTGGGGCCGAGTATCACATATAGGATCTTGAACTCACACAGCCTCGGTAATTGTTCGGGGACATTGAATCTTGCTGCAGGTAATTCTCCAACAACGGGCGTCCATGTGTCCATATTACTAGCCCGGTGTTTTCAATTTACTTAAGTCGGCCGATGTCCATTAAGAGGAAAAGGTGAGTATTGGCTCAGTCTGGCACAACCTCTCCTTCCCCTGGAGAGCGTCAAGCGTCTGGCCTCGTCTGGTCTCTGATTGATGATGCCGCCACCTTTTTGCAGCCGCGACTGAGCCATCTAATGAAATCCAGACGTGCCGCTGCTGATAACTCATTGAGCATGCAAAGGGCAAAAAACTCACTTTATGTATAGTATCAGGGGTCAGTTACCGTAGCAACAACAACACGTGAAAAAACCCTAGTTTGAGTGGGATTTCATACACCTTAAGCTTTATAGAACAGTAGACAGTAGACGCTTAAGTCCTTGTGTTGCTCAGTGTGTCACTTAGCATCCAGAGAGAGGCTCGGCAGTCTGGAAAAATGGAAAACAGCAGCTGGGACTTTTGGTTGCATCAATTAATATTCATGTTCTACATAATCCCACGTGACTAATTTAACACACCTGATCAAATCAATAATTTACCGGGGGGGTGGACAGGAGGGAAACGAGAAAAGGGAATAAACCTCTCTTTTGAGTCTGATCTTTGACACACCTCTGGCAGGAGGAGTACAGTCCGACAAATCCCTGCACTGTTTGAAAGTGAACCAGATACAGCTGTGACCAAACTGCAAAATGCATGCTGTGACCTTGTAAGCTTCAACAGCTGTCCAGTCTACAGCTGCTCCGAGCGGCTGATACCCAGTTGAGGTCACCCACCTAGGGATGTCTTCCGTTTTGCTGCGTTCGCTGTAATGCACATCAGAAACAGAGCTGGACGTGGCATGAAAGCTGTCGTTAAGTGAGAGTCAGCTTTCACTGAAGCTGAGGAGCAGAAAACCAGTCCGTCTCCACATTAAGATGAAGATTGATGTCTCGTCTTTTTGACCACTCAAAGCGCTTTTACACAATAAGTCACATTCACCCATTCATACACTGATGACAGCTACTACCACGTAGGGTGCCAGCCTCCTCATCAGATGGAGGCTAACATCCACACACATTCATAAACCATTGGCACAGCCATCAGGAGTAATTCAGGGTTAAGCTGGGAGTTGAACCCGCCGATCCTCCGAGCCTCAGCCACTCAGGAGGTAGAACAATTCCTGTACTCTGAATCAAGACATCCATCTATTTAGCCTGCACAGGTTTGCCGCTTGGTGTACCTGTCTAAGTCCATCACAACAGCACATCAAAAACCTTGTATCCCCCAAATGTACGCTTATCCAGAGGTAAGAAGAGCCAGATAAAGCGTTGAAAGGGTTAATGCCACAACACACGACCATGTAATCCCTCATCTGATGTCAACCCATGAAAAAAAAAAAAAAAAATCAGGAACCTGGAGCTATGAGGTTTGCACACAAGCATCATCAGTACATTCACGTCATGTGGAAAATGCAGAGCGAAGCTGAAAAAAGGGAAATCGAGTCTCCAGATCAGGTCTTCCATCAATCTTGGAGGCAGACAGCTGAAGTAATTCTACACAACCACAGACCGAAAAGAAGAAGACTTCATAGACGCCTTTGTTGCTTTGACCAGCTCTTTGGCTTTCAATCAATCTAGTTATGCTTCCTTTGACAACTAAATTGGTTTTCTGATGAAGGTTGAACTAGGTCGCAATGAAATGGTGACAAATATTTAAATCTCCTCCATGACAAAGTAAAGGGATGAGAGTAACTGTTTAGGAACTTGTTACCAACTTATCGAAATGAAAGATTTTAATGACTTTTGGAGGTTAGCAGATGTTCTTCAACCTTGGCTCAGCACATTAAGTAAAAGCAATGAAATACTTCTTCATCCACTGGCGTTCAAGACTAACCGAGTAGATGTATGTACTTTTTTAACGTCATAGCAACTGTTTTGGTTTGCTTGAACATCCTAAATTAAACAACTTATTCAGAGCGCTCACTTGTTGGATTCGAAGAAATCAGCCAGCACAAAGCAGACAGGTGCGAGTACCGTAGTAGATAAAGAGGATTTGACATGGACTCACTCTTTTCTGGTCCTCCAAGGCGTGCAGCACAGGTTTCCTCCTCTGGTGCTGTTGTGGACTAGCCTCTGCTCCTGCCTCCATCTTCCCATATGTGAGTGAGTCTTCAGGGCTCTCCCACTGCTGAATATCCAGCCTTTACGACAAGCCTTTTTAGGGAACGAAGGGAAATACCTGCTCAAAGTATTTCAGTCCCCTTCCTCCTTGGTTTCCAGTTGTGGTGCATGAAGATCTATCCAAAAAATAGGTGAAATAAAATGTCTGTCCATCAACTTTGCTTCATGAAACTGATGACACCCAACCTCTGAGAGGATCCAACCTCAGCTATGCGCCTTGTCTCAGTCATATCTCTTCTTGATGGTTTCTCTTTGCAGCTCTTGGTCCCAAAAGGCCATCCTGAAGCGAGCATCAGGGCAGACGGCAGCGGGAGCCAGAGATAACCAGGATGTCTCTTTCTCTCAAAACCATCACAGCTGCAGTGGAGATCTGATCTTAAAGGAGAATGTGATAATCATGATCCTCTTTACTGGCCAAGGGTCACGGTGAGATCCACTGTGAAAAATGTGAGATGGGTTCGGTTTCCCGGGTAGCATCCACCAGCAAAAAAATGTGTGTGTGGCGTCACTCACAGCTCAAAGGTCAAGTGTGGTATCCTGATAGCGAACAAAGTGCTTGGGTTGGGAGAGAAAAGAGTTCAAATGAAGCATTTAGAAAGGTGTTAAAGGGACTGAACACCAACCTAGATTATAAAATGCTGCTTTACACTACTAGATAAACCAAATTTGATACATATTTGACTTTATATTAAACCTTACATTCGGTTCAGAGTCAAATTTGACCCACTTTTACCTTTAAGAGGTTCTTCTAGGTGGACTATTCCTAATATGACCCACAGTACACAAAAATGTATGTGTTGATAAACAATATTCAAAAATCAGCATTCAAACATACTGAATTCATCATATTCTGTTCTGATGGACCATAAAATAGTGATTTTGAATGTATTTTTTTCCATAATATTAATCACACATTTATTAATGACTAATGGGGAACTTCCTCTAAAGTTGCATTTCTTTCCATTTTTATCTATTTTATCAATTAAATAGTTAATTTATGCAAGTAAATGATGAGAAAACTGAGTCAAGGTCTCATTAAACCATCACCTAATTGCTGCAGGTGTGCGCTTTTCACCATTCACACCATGAAATCACTTATTAAAACATCTCCACCTAAAACTTTTTATTGCCTTACAAACTTGCCATCATGCCATGCACTTCTCGTGAGTGTTGTAAACATGACTATCCAGCTTACACTCGGGAGGGGAAGGAAAACATTAACTCAAGAGTTACAATCTGGAACAAATTGCTTGTCGAAAGGTTTGAGCTACTGCAGCATCCCTGCAGGAGAAATCTGCGAGACCTTCCAGGCTGCACTGACAGACCGGCTGCACTGAGCTTTCTGGAAACTGCTCCCAAAATTAAGCAAAAAGATAAAAAATGGCAATAACATAAACTGCGGAGGAGAAGTTAGCTTTAAAGAGAAGTATCAGTGGTATGAAATGATGCTTACCCCGCACTTCTGTGTTTGTTTCCTTCCCGGTGGAGATGGTCCCTGCCTCGTGTGTACTGCTGTCCGTTTATTTGGCTGAGAGCGGAGCAGCCAGCTGGTGCGTTTACGTGCTGTCGGAAATATTGCAATGAGGATAGTTTAGGAGGCTTATACATTAGCACCAGCCACCAGCCAAATCTTGGTAAAATGTGAAAGTGGCTGGTAGATTTCAGACACAAAATGATGATTGAGTGACTGGTGAATTTGAGCATTTATATATCATTGCCTGGTAGACACACACATTTTAAAACGTTAATTTATACCAACAAGTACCTTTTTCTGGGCAACAACTACAGTTTCCTCTTTTAATACCCCATTTTTACAGGTGTACTGTCAGGTGGCTCTTATGTTAACTTATCTGATATTAGCTGTTTAGGTTTTACTGTTTTTATTCTCGTTATGTTATGTTCACTTTTACCACTGAATGCTGGAAAAATCTCTGTAAACTTATTTTAAGAATAAACCATGAGATATTTAGAGACAACAAACCTATTTTGTTACACCATTGTCAAACTTTATTCAAAACTGATTTTAATTAAGAACACTAGGCTACAGAACACAACACATAGGATATGAAGGAATTAAGACCATCTCTGCCTGAGATGAGACTATTATAGACAAGACAAGGTAAAGAGAGAGAGACAGAGACAGACACCCTTTTCCACCGAGCTGGAGCTGGTGCTGGTTCGGAGCCAGAGCCTGACTAAGCACCGGTTCTTTGCTTTTCCACCGCCAAAGCTCCAGCCCGGAGCCTCAGAACTCTTTGCTGGTCTAAAGCAAGAACAGAGCAAGAACCGATTACGTCAGCGGGCTGGGGGCGGGGCTAACGTTTATTAGCCGGCTAGCGGGGTTAACGTTTATTAGCTGACTAGCGTGGCTAACTGTCATTTACAGAGGGTTAAAGATTTGTTGATTAAAAGTCGTCTTCTTCTTCTTTTCTTCTTCTTCTTCTTCTTCTTCTTCTTCTTTTCCAGCAGGCTAGATGCTTTGCGCCATGTTGCTGCCTCTCACTGGTGAATCATGGAAGTGCTTCAAAGGCGTACACTGGCTTCGTAATACAGTGACGTAATCGCGTGGCTCCTTGCCGGTGGAAAAGCAACAGGTTCATAAGAGGTGCTTGGATTCAATTGAGCACTGGCTCTAGCACTAACTCCGAACGAGCACTGGCTCCAGCTCGGTGGAAAAGGAGAGAGAGAGAGAGAGAGAGAGAGAGAGAGAGAGAGAGAGAGAGAGAGAGAGAGAGAGAGAGAGAGAGAGAGAGAGAGAGAGAAATCAAGGATTGCAATACAGCAATAAAAAAAGGAAAATATAGTAGATTAATTATAAAAATAATAAAGACAGAACATACATTTACACACATTTACACTTTATATACATACACTCAAGGAAGGTAATACAATTGAAAAACCATTGATAAACATCTAACAATAATTATTAATAGGGTAAAAGAATAGAGATCTTAAAGTTAAATACCAGCCATCAATCATTAACAAAGTATTGTATAGTATCCTTAGTCCAGGGGAAGGTCACCATTATCCATTCATATTGTACTTACAGGTTTGATCTATGTGAGTTACTGTAGCCTACTTACCCAGGTACAGTGGGTGGTCTAATTTACGAGGAGTAAGTGAAGGCAGCGTCAGGGTCCCACTCGCTCTCTCTCTCACATCCGTAACATTACGTCACTGGGCTGCTTGAAGCTCCCAGCATCCTTGAAGGCGCCCGTCGGTTTCCATGGCGACTCTCGAGAAGGAGGGTCATACCGCCACCTAGCGGCGAAATAGAGACACGTCAGTGAGATAGCAGAAGACGAAAGGTCCAACTTTAATGTGTCAATTAAAAACTGAGTGTTTTAGATATCTGTTTTACCCTGTTGCATGAAAGTTAACACTTACTATAACACACAGAGAAGAAGAGCAACAGTACATCTTCATTATTCTCCCAAAGACCACAAAAAGATAAAATATATGTGCCATGATGGGGACATTTACATTACTGCAGGAGCAAAGTGTACAGTAAAGATAGAAGAGCATCAATAAAAACAAACAAATAACATAAACTGAAAATAATAAGGGTCTAAAAACTGCCACAAAATGAGTAATACTCACAAAACTTTTCAATTAGACCTACTGACATGTGACATGTAAATTGTTACCTTTCTTAAAACACTTCTCAAACACACTCATTTTATGTTTCCCATAAGCAGTTAAACATCATTCCAGAAACTACCCCAGTAATCAAATCATGTAACTAACTCTGGTTTACCACAAACCATGAAAAGGCTTCAATCAAGCAATCATGTTAATTTAGTTATTTACTGTATAATCTGGTTAGTGTGTGCATCTGTGCATTTAAATGTGACACACAAATCTAAGCTGCTTTAAATGAGAGTGGCAGTGACTTATTTCCCTTTCTTTCAGTAAGAGATACATGAGATCCAGCATGTAATGATGATTACCTACCTATTGCATGTTATGATATATTAGTGTGCTATATTTATGATATCTTTGGTACACATAATACTGTGTTTATTTGCTGCACAAAGCCATTGATTCAAGCCAGCATCAGTGTCATGTGCTGTTTTGCGTGACAAATTGAAATGGAGTGGAAACCGGCACTGTGTCTGGCAGGTTTTGGAGCACACCCAAAGGGGCCTTGTGGACAAAGGCAGGACTTCAACGTGGGGGTTGATCAGTAAGGCCAGAACACAACACTTAAGGGGGTTAATCTGGCCATGTTTCCTTTATCAATGTTATAATATGAGTTTAGGATCAAAATATACGTTAGGCTTACATTAAACCACAGAAAGCAATCTGTAAAGCACAGTTGCAGAAATATTAATAATAATGTAGACTTATGTGTGTCAAGTTTGTCTTAAAGCAGCAGTCAGGTGTCCATATGAACACTGAAAGAGGTTTCCCATGTTTAATCATTCCTCCTGTTCATATTGACTATTAAAATATCTCCTTCAAATGTGTACTCAATGGTAGTGATGGAGAACAAAATCCACAATGTTTCCACACAGTCACTTAAAAGCTTCTATTGAGCTTCAGCAGTCTGAGTTAGTCAAGTGGATATGAAACATTTACAGTCTTTATAGCATCAAATTCCCTCTTTGTGTTTCGCTGTTGAGCTGTGGTGGAAGTATAGTAACAAAAAGAGGGACTTTGGCACTAAAAACACTGTAACATTAACATATAGCTACTTGATTTGACTCAAGTTGACAGCTGAAGCTTCATATTAGCTTCATATCAACTTTTAAATACATTTTTGCACAGAAGGAGGACTGTGGATTTTGTCCTCCATCACTTACATTGTAAGTTTATTATGAAGGGATCTTCATAATATGAAGTAATAATAAAAAGGAGGAATGATTACAGCAAGAACAATGAGTTTCAATGCTCATTTGAGCTCCTGGCTGTTTATCGTTTTTTAAGATAGACTTGAAAATGTGTGAACTTGTCCTTGTCAGGCATGTGCTTTTAGCAAAGAAACATTAATGCAGCTTTAAAAATGAGTTAGAATTGGTGAATGTACATCTTGTCTATCTGGAAAAGGAGACTGATGACTCCAATTGAGTTTTAAATAATGTATATCAGCATTGATATGTCAATTTTGAAGTATTTTCTGATTTCCAGCACATAAATCTATCCCAAGAAATATCATTAGTCTTAACAAGCAAATCCAACATGAAACCACAACTGAAGTTGTTAGTGAAGCATATCAGCAACAAATAAAACCATTTGTTAACTCAGGATATGTAAATTTGTGATTGTTCTTGTGTGTGTAATTTCACTATATTGTAATATACCAGTCTGTAAATTCACATTATTATGACTATAATATTAAAAAATATTGACCAAAGATACACGTGAGAGATTTTTGACTCATGAAAAGCATCAGTGTGTAATTATTTTGAGTCTTTATGTTTAAAAAACGCTAAAATTATCTGGTGTCAGCTTCTTAAATGTTAATATTCTCATAGTAAATGGTTTCTTTTGTCCTCTGTGACCATAAACTTAATATATTTCAATTGTAGACTGATGGCTGGGTCAAAAAGGTTACATTCAAGACTGCCATCTGGGCTTTGAGAAACAAGTTGTTACATGTTAAAAGACAAGAACAACTGATCGATCATGGGACTGGGTTCATCAGGGTTACTTGCCCCCCTTCCCCTTTCCTTTCCCCTTCCCCTTCCCCCACACACAGGGAGGAGGTGTGGAGCTGGTTGGTGTTGGTGCTGCTGTGAGTGCGCATGCTCGCACTGGGCGGGCCAATACAGTCTATGGGCCAAACGCTGCTGGTCACCCACACACACACACACAACTAGGTAAACTTTTTCCACAACTGTAGTAAAGTTGACCAAGAGGTAGGCGACTGCTGCCCAGTGGTGTAAAAACTAAAGAGCTGTGAACGTTTTGTACAATTTCCCCTTTTTGGAAAACATATTTATTTGGCGTGCTTGTCCGTAACAGTGCGTAAAATCCACATTTTTAAACCATCAGACGGATCTACTTTTTTTGGAGGTAACTGGGTATCCACAACACGTTACCGCGAAGATGAGATATGTTTTGCTGATTTGAGTAAGTCAAACCTTACTAATATATATATATATGTGTATGTGTGTGTTTTACCTTGACAGTATTTGGCACTGTTAGTACGAAATGAAGATAGTTTCATGTGACCAGAAGCTCTGGTTTCGGCAGTCGCTGAGTTGCCGCCGCCTCCTTTACCTTTTCCACTCTCTGTGGCTATAACACATTAACATAACTATTATTACAGTAAAACAAAAAGGTTGAAGTATGAGAAGTATCAGTATTATCTTGCTTTTTATTATGTTTGGTTATACTGTCCCCCAAAACCTTGCTCGGAGCTGGCTGCTACGCGACAACAAACATTAACATTAATGGGGGAGGGGGGTACGACGCTATTAAAACTATCACATTAGTTGTAGTGATGTGATGTAAAAAAAGCACCATTAACTTAACGCTTAATGGTTTATAATTTAAAGCGAGGCGCCGCTGTTACCATATTCACGTTCCGCGCCAAGGATTTTCAAAAAATATTTACCTGCGCGGGACATTCTATTCACTTCCTCCACGTCATCGCACGCCGCGCTCCCGTTGGCTACTTCACAGAAAAAGGGCGGGACCTCTGCGTCCGTTGGAGCCTAGCGATTCGATGGATCGCACGTCACTTACCGCCAATATGAATCTGGTGTTTTGATTAGATTCAAACAGATTTATTTATTTTAATAATAAGATTAAAACCTGCAAATGAGAAGACAAGACTAATATATCCACACCATCAATATATCTATAAGTTATTGTTAGTGCTGTTATAAATATAATAATAATGTGGGCAACGGATAAAAAGCGGTAAGAAGATCCCTCCCAAAATATTTTAACGTTGGATGACTTTAATGTTACATAACTGTAGTGTAGAAATGAATGATAAGCATAATTAATAATGGAAATGTTAAGTTTAGGGTTAGAAGATGTCATAAACGAGCGATAAACTAGATTAATGGGGAAATAATGTTAATTTATTGTTTTTAAACGTGTGATAGATGAAATACATGTAAAGTAGCTTAGTCTAGGTTCATTTCTGTTAGTTTTCTTAAACCACATACTGTTTAAGTTAGTTATTAAAGATGTGTCCTAATATTTAACTCCATCTCTGAGCTGCACTTATTATATTAATCCCTGACAGACATCAGCTAATATAATCCTTATTAAATCCTTATGCAAAGGTGGAAAATGGGAGGGAAATAGTAGATATTGTTAGTCTAGCATGTTTAAAGTTTGATAGAAATGTTAAATAGCTTACTTTAGGTTAATGTCTGCTGTTTTCTGTTTTTCTTAACCTCATACTTTTTAGTTTTTAAAGATGTTTCCTAATATTTAACACAATCTTCTGCTGTCTTTATCACTGTATTAAACCCTAGCAAACATTCTTGTGCAGAGGTGAAAAATGGAGGGGGGAGGGATAGTAGATAATGTTAGTCTAGCCTGTGTAAAGTGTGATAGAATTGTTAAGTAGCCACATATTGTTTAGTTTTTAAAGATTTTCTGTAATATTTAACACAATCTCCAAGCCTCTTTTATCACTGCTTTAAACCCTAGCAGACCCCAGGTAATATAATCCTTCTTAAACTCTTATGCAAACGTGAAAAATTGGAGGGAAATAGTAGATCATGTCAGTCTAGCATGTCCTAGCAAGTTTGATAGAAATGTTAACTAGCTTAGTGTAGGTTTAAAGATCTTTTTCTAATATTTAACGCCATCTCTGATCTGCTCTTATTTATCACTGCATTAAACTTTAGCAAATGCCATCTAATATAATCCTTGTTAAATTCTTTATACAAAGGTGGAAAATGTCAAGAGCAGCGTTTGAAACTCAAAACTTGGCCCAGAAATCAAATTTCCAGGTCAGTAAGTGAAGAATCTGACTTAAATGCAAACTATTACTCATGTTTCTTTTGTGATAAATCCAAAAATACTTCAATAAGAATGAAGGAGCTTGTGTATGAATCATGATCTTTTTTCCTTTCTTCTCTTGCTGATTAGGATGGTGGTTTTGTAGCACCCCAAGTTCCAGGAAATACTCCAGAGAAATTAACTGGCCCCTGCGTGTTATCAGCTGATAGCCAGCAGCAGTCAGCCATGGGTCCCCTCACTACGCCTAAAAAAGGAAGGGAAGTAGGCTCGGTGGATCCCTGGACGCCGACCTCCAATCTTAAAATGCTCATCAGCGCTGCTAGTCCCGACATCAGGAACAGAGAGAAGGAGCTGTGCATGGATCCGGACGGACGGGACGGTCTGGACTCTACGCAGGTATTAAAATAACAAAGTCTTAACACATCAACTCCCAGATTCCATAAAGAGATGCAAAGGAGTACTTGTCTTATCTGATGTTCTCTGATATGTTCTTGTAGGACACTGAAAATGGAGAAGAGTGTGAGAAAATGATCAGCAGAAAAGAGAAGAGTCTGGGTTTGCTCTGTCATAAATTCCTCGCCCGCTACCCAGATTACCCGGACCCTTCCGTCAACAACGACATCTGCCTGGATGACGTGGCCACTGAGCTCAGTATGTCGGCTATATATCGGCTATTTGCTATCTTTATAATCTAACATCATTACAGTCAGTGTCAGATTTGGAGTTTGTATAATGCCTGTCAGAAGTTACCAAAGGTTATGGTTTAATACAGAGAGGGAATCATATGTATTTTTACTTGATAAATCTTTAAGAACAAATACAACTGTTTATGGTAGATATAGCAAATTAGTAATACGAACTTTAATGTACATTTTGCCTGAAAACATCTGTTATAATACGTTTAATAACTTCATTAATCGTACTAGGTAGGAAAATGTGAATTGATATTTATTTGGAAGGGACAGTAACGCATCAATTAACATTTTTAGTCAATACCACAATGTTAAATTGTCAGAGTTAGTCAAGAGGTCATTTTTTATCTGTAGTCCCCAGTAGGCATGGGATGATAATCGTGTTCAAGGTATACCACAATTGAAAAAGCCACGATAACCGAAACCCCCAAATTTTCTGTCATACCGTTCCTAAGGTATGAGCTGTTTTTAGTCTGGTCAAAGACAGAAAGTGCTGGTCAGAAATCTCTCAGGTGGTGCAGCTGCAGCGTAGAGTATCACGACCCCTCACACTGTCATTACAGATTCAGGTTAAATTAACATGTCTGTCTTTAATTTTCTTCCTTTTAGGAACATTTTAGAGCTGTAATCACAATACCGCCATACCGTGAAACCGTGATATTTTTTCTTATGGTTATCATACCGCCAGAATCTCATACCGGCCCATGCCTAGTCCCCAGGCAGGTCAACAAATTAGCCAAGGACAATATTATATTATAATATATAATAAGAGGAGACAGAGAAAGAAATAAGAAATAAACATTACATTTTTAACTATAAATAACACATCATTAATACAAGTACCTGAGTTAATTTGTTTTTGCTATTATAGCTGATTATCAAACATTTTACACACTGATATAAGTTTATAGCAGCTTCAGATTCATTTCACATTACCTACTGTATCTTCCTTAAATCCCACTTTTCCTGTCCTTAACTTGACTTTTCCTGACTGTGATACGCTTTCATTTACCACTTCATTCACCAACTCGTGTTTCTGCCCCGCACAGACGTCGAGCGCCGCCGCATCTACGACATCATGAACGTCCTGGAGAGCCTGCACATGGTGAGCCGCTCGGCCAAGAACCGCTACACGTGGCACGGACGCACCAAACTGGCTCAGACCCTGGCCATTTTGAAGCAGGTGGGCGAGGAGCACCGGTACGGCCAGCAGATGCAACAGATCCGCCACCGACTCCTGGACAAGGAGTTCGACTTTGACGGCGGGGAGGAGAAGGAGAACGAGGTGGTGGTGGACCTGGAGAGCAGGGAACAGGGACAAAGGGAGCTTTTCTTTGTGGAGCTGCCGGGAGTAGAGTTCAAAGGAGGTGAGAGAGCTGAGTGGAGAGTTTTCTGTCATATTTTTAGACCCACTTCCTCAAATTATTTGTGTCTAGCTCAGAGCTGAATGTTCCCATTACAGTGTTGGTAGAGTTTGGTTGCTTATGTCTTTCCATTGGCAGAAAAATCCCTAAAACATGCAGTGAAAAGTTTAATATAGTAAATTTAAAGACTATTTTTAGTAATGTTACACTCAAATTGTCTTAAGATCAACACTTTAATTGTATAGTGATTACATACATTTTAAAACAATACTTCCTGTTTCATGTTGCAATACAGTGTCTGGTTTTTTTGTGGCATATTGACACATTTCTGACCTCCTTTTCGTCCTCTCCAGCCTCCGTCAACAGCCGGAAGGACAAATCTCTGCGGGTGATGAGCCAGAAGTTCGTCATGCTCTTCCTGGTGTCTAATCCTCGAGTGGTCAGTCTGGACATAGCCGCCAAAATCCTGATCGGGGAGGACCAGGTCGCAGATCAAGACAAGAACAAGTTTAAGAGTGAGTCGATGCCAATCATGCCACAGGTGTCTCTCAGTAGGCACAGTTAAGGGTCTCAAGTTCTGGATAAGCTCACAGTACAAATATTTATAAGGTGTTAGTCAGGCTTTCTTACACCATTTAGTCCTTCAAAATAAAATGCATCACCAGTATTACTTTAATCACATGCAAAATTACTACTTTCCACTTTAAAATCAGCAGTAAAAGGTTCTCTTAGCAGGCTGCATTGATTCTGGATATAGCTTTATTTTAATATGCAGGACACAGTGTGAATATGTTCTGTCTTCCTTGAATTAACATTAGCTAACCTAGCCATCTGTTGTGTGTTTTGCAGCCAAAGTGCGGCGGCTGTACGATATAGCAAACGTGCTGCGGAGCCTGAAACTGATCGAGAAAGTTCACGTGACGGAAGAGAGGGGGAGGAAACCAGCGTTTGAATGGGTCGGCCCCAATAAATTCCCCAAAGTCAAAGGTATCAAGACTTTTTTCTTTCTTTTTTTTCCTGCTGAGTTAATGTTTATAGTTTGACCCAAAAACTTCCTCAATTTTATATTGTCTACAGTTTCTCTTACTCGCTGATTTTCTGCAGCTGCTCATTTTTAATCCACTTAGTCCTAACACTAAATATTAAACACTTGTTTCAGACTTGGAGAGCTCCACATCCAAGCCTCTACCCAAGAAGACGAGCGTGCTGGAGCCGCGTCCCTCTGTAGACAACTGTGCCAAAAACCTCTTTCCATCATCGGGGGGTAAACGCGGCTTCACCAGACACCCCTCCCTCATAAAGCTGGCCAAGAGCATTCAGGACGACCGGCGCAAGATCAACTCAGCGCCCAGCAGTCCCGTCAAGAGTTCCTTCAGTGAGTGCACACACAGCGTTTCTTCTTCTTCAGACGAGGTCACAATTGCGGTGTGTTGTCATGAAAAGTGAGATGACACGTCTAACCTTGGTTTCCTGTTCTCACCTTCAGATGACTCATCAAACGCCGACTTCCCAAACAAGATGGCCCAACTTGCTGCTATTTGTAAGATCGAACTTGACCAGGAGTCAGCGTAAGTTTTGGTTCCCTGTAGACTGGTTATTTAACGAGTGTTATTTAGAGTGTTTCAAGGCTCTTTAAATGAAATCTGGTGCGTTTGTCCATTTAAATGAGAGTATTTACGCTGATGAGAACACTACTGATTGCAGAATAAAGACCTGCACCTAGTCATCTCTGGTGTCACATATCAGTCACTGCATCATGTGATATCATCTTGTGTTCATTTGAGAGGTAAACAACTTTAATAAATCCATCTGACCGTAACAGCAACTATTTTCCCATCATGTCACTGCCTGAGCAGGTTTACTCTTTCTAGCTGCTCGTGAGGTCCTGATGCAGGTTTAAATGCTCTTTAACTTCTTTGTATCAACATCAATATCTGAATGGGTCAACATGCCTTGGTGGATCAGAAAATGTCTCTATTGATTAGGCTGCAAATAAATTGATTATACTGCAGTTAAACATTATGACTGTAAGAGAAATTAAGCGACACTTGAGTGAAGTCTAATTTTACTTTGTTACTGAGAGATATAATGGTCTGATTCAGCTTCCCCCTGACAGTTAAGAGCATGACTTGCTGTCACTCAGGAAACAACTTTTGTTTCCCTTTTTGTGGCCACGCAGTACTCATCAGATAACTGAACACAAAAAACTGTATTTATATAGCACATTGCATACATTGCAATGTGACAAAGGGTTTTACATAGTCAGAAAAAAAGGAAGGAGGAATAATGAGGAAACACCAGAGGTAGAATAAAAATGTAAAAAAGCTAATAAAAGAATAATAAAATATTAAAAATACATAAAAGGAAGGAATAAAATAAAGTCATTATATAATAAAGTGAGTAAAACCAGAGATATTAGGAGTAAAAGAGCAAAAGTAATGAAGTAAAACAGAAATAAAAAGGTTGGTTATGAAGAAGAAAACGATCAAATAAAATTAATGTAATAAAACCGTCAACCCTTGAAATGGACAAAAAGTCACAATTCATCATTTAATGTTTGGATAGAAAAGAAGAGATCTTTACTACTCAGCTCTCAGCCTTAGATTTTATAATTTATGATCCCTTGTAGATCTGTGGAGGGTTAATTAATCTGCTCCTCTTTCAGGACCGGAGATGAAGATCCACATCCTGCTCCATCTGAGCCCGACGCAGCTGCTGCCGAGCGGCTCGAGCCGACCGCCTCAAACTCAATGGAACCACCTCAGACACCAGTCAACACTACTGTCCACCTCACGCCTCAGGCCCAGCTGCCGGCTCAGCCTCCAGGCGCCGTCGCCTACATCCCCGCACAGTGTTCCCCCCTGATCCCCGTCCTGTTACCTCAGCAGCAGGGCAACGTCCCCTACGCCGTGTTTTTGCACTCGTCCTCCCTCAGGCCGAACCCTCTGGCCAGGCCGCAGCCCACCAGCCTCGCCGTGCGCTCCATGACCTTCGAGGATAAGACCGGCCGCAGCCCGACGGCCCAGCCGGCCGCAGCAAGCCAGGCGGCCTCCAGAGCACCGGACGTGAGCCCCCTGGTGCTCAAACGGCTGTGTCCCGACTCAGCATCAGAGAGCAGCCCCTCCAAAACCAAGAGGACTGACTCCAACTTCAAGGTGAGGAAAATGAATAATACTGGTAAGCTTTTTCATATTAGGTACACCTGTGCAATTTAACACAATCCAATACAACAGCACTGCAGTCAGTTTTCACTGACATCAACAGGAAGATCATAATTCTACTTTAGGTTTATTATTATAGTCGTACTTTAGACTGTATTATATTGACGTGTTCCTTCTCCTCATGCATGTTTAGGAGGTTTAAAAACAACAAAAATAAGCATCACTGCAAGTTTCTACACCAACAGGAGCTATAAACAGAAATAACTTAATTTACTAACATAAAAGGCACTACTAAGTTTTTCTGTTAATGCGTAAAAACCAAATCTAAAGGCCAATGCATGATGCAAGCAAATAGAGGAATGACTAAGGAGTACACACACACATCCTAAAAAACACTGCAAGTATGCAAATGAAGAAAATAAAGTAGCTCCAAAGAAGAAAATAGTGTTTTGGGAGGTTTTTTTCTATGAATATAGAAGAAAAACTGATTGGAGAAAAAATACACTAAAGCCAAAGAACAGGACGGAAATGATGAAGTGATTGATTGAAATGACAGTGAGAGGATTATTTCCTTTCATATCTCTGTTATGAAACTGCTCAGTCTCTTCGTGCTCAAGTAACATATCTTCAAAATCCCTCCACAATAAAACCTTAATGTGCTTTTAATGAAACAGATGTGTAAAAGATACAGAATCATCTAAACCAGAGGTGTTAAACTCATTTTCATTCAAGGGCCACATACAGACCAATTTGATCTCATGTGGGCCGGTTCATTAAAAAGATGGAGGGAAAGAAGGAAGAAAGGAAGGTAATACGAAAGGAAGGAAGGGAAGACAGGCAAAAGAAGGAAGGAAGAAAGGTAGGAAGGACAGATGGAAGGAAGAAAGGGAGGAAGGACAGAAGAAAGAAAGGGGAGGAAGGACAGATGGAAGCAAGGGAAGAAAAGACAGGAAGGAAAGTGGGCCGAAATGGTCCCCTCAGGGGGCCGGTCCTGGCCCACGGGCCGCATGTTTGACACCCCTGATCTAAACCTTGTGTGTTGTGTTATCTGTGTCTCTCATGTAGGACGCTTCTCCAAAGCTGTGTGAGATCCTGCAGGCTCGTCTGAAAGCCCGTCGCGGCGGTCCACTCTCCAGCCGGCCCTCGTCTCGCGCCCTCCACCTGGACCCCGAGTTCGTCAACACCCCCGGCGGTGCGGCCGTAGCCCACCAGGCGCTGGAGCAGAGCTTGGAGACCTTCCTGGAAAGGGAGGACAGGACGGCCAACTCTGACAGCGAGGCGGGACTAACGCCGCTCAGAGAAATCCCACTGACGCCTGGACAGCTCCACACAGAGGTAACACGATGCTTACTGAGCTTCAGTTATATAGATTTTAATCCTTTGTTGTATTAGTTGAACAGCTTGGGTCTAACATGTATTTCTCTTCTCCTTTCAGACTTTAGTGCCAGCAGGATACCTGATCCCGATCTCCCAGCAGTCCCTCATCGGCTTCAAGGAATTTCAAAGTTCAGGCGGAGAAAGCAGCAAGAGCTCAACTCCCACTTATAATATCTTCCAAACTCCAACTGCAGGTATTTACATCATTAGAGGATGATTAGATAAAATGATGGTCCTCAGGTTAAGGACGGAATGAAGGAAGGAAAGGGGTAAGAAGGAAGGAAGGAAGGAAAGGAGTAAGGAGGGAGGGATGGGTGAACGAAAGAAGCAAGGAAGGATGGAAGGAAGTGAGGAAAGAAGTATAGAAGGAGGGGAAGAACAAAGGAAAAATTAAAGAAAGAGGGAGGAAGGAACAGTCAAAAGAGACAGGGTCAATTTGACCCGGGAGGACGACAGGAGGGTTAAGCCAAACTATATATATTCAGATTTGAGCTGCAACAACTTACAATTTGATTTTAAATTTATAAAAAATGTCCATCATAAGAGGACTTCTTTCTTTCATCTACAAATGCTTCAACTTTAAATGACTTTTTTGAACTGTTAAGATCCCCAGAAATATGAATTTATGATGAAAGAAAAGCAAATAATTCTCACATTTAAGACACTAGAGCATGAGAAGGTTTTGCAGGTTTGAAAATGAACAGATGAGTGATAAATGAAATGAATATAATAAATTAAACACGAGCACAAACACAGATTATTCTCCTTTTTTCTTCTTGTTCTGTCATTTCTTCTGCAGTAGTTCAGATAGAAAGCGATTGAACAGATGTGACCGGGGTTTTTTTGTCTTCAACAGGCTCCAGACCCCCCCCAGCCCAGGAGATTACACCCACCAGCATTCGCCTTCACAAACCCATCGCTGCTGCTACCGCTACCGCCACCGCCGCCTCGCCCCACGCTACCCCTCAGGCCCACCGCCTCCACAGCCCCAGCCCCGCCATCCTCAACTTCACCCTGCAGAACCTGGGCCTGATCTCCAACCCCAGTCCCGTAACTGCTTTCGCCACCCCTCAGACTCCGGAGCGTAGCAACACGCTGCCCAGCCCGCTGGCTCTGCAGCAGAGAGGCATGGTGTTCATCAAACCGCTGTCACCGGTACCGGTCCAGCAGCCTGGACCTCCTCAGTCAATGGCCCTCATCAGCTTACAACAGGTACACAACTGCTGGGTTTAACCCTCCTGTTGTCCTCCCGGGTCTAATTGACCCCATCTGTTTTCACTGTTCCTCCCTTCTTACTCCCTTCCTTCCCCCCTCTCCTTCCATCCTTCCTTCCTTAATCTCTCCCTCCTTTCCTTCCTTCTTCCTCCCTCCCTTCATTCTCTCCTTCCTCCCTCCTTTCCTTCCTTCCTTCTTACTCCCTTCCATCCTTCCCTCCTTCTTCCTCCCTCCTTTCCATCCTTCTTCCTCCTTCCCTGCTTACTCCCTTCCTTCCCTCCTCTCCTTCCTTCCTTCCTTCCTTCCTTCCTTCCTTTCTTAATCCCTCCCTTTCTTCTTCCTTCCTCCCTCCCTTCATTCCTTCCTTCCTTCCTTCCTTAATCCCTCCCTCCTTTCCTTCCTTCCTTCTTCCTCCCTCCCTTCATTCCGTCCTTCCTCCCTCCCTCCCTCTTTTCCTTCCTTCTTCCTCCCTCCCTCCCTTCCTTCCTTCTTCCTCCCTCCCTTCATTCCGTCCTTCCTCCCTCCCTCTTTTCCTTCCTTCTTCCCTTCCTCCCTTGACTCGAGGACGTCAGGAGGGTTAATAACTTGTCTGCTGCTGACTTTGTATTTCACCCTTTGAATTCAGTATTTTAACTGTTAATTTAGCATTTTTAAAGGGTAACTACACACTAAATCATTTTAAAGTTCTACATATAATCACATAAGCCTGTTAACGTCAAAAAATACAGGTTTTTCCAACAATATTGTGTGTAAAAAAACAGTTTTTTCTGCTCAAATTAGCTTTTTTCTGTCTGCTTTTGAGTTTAGCTAAAGTCTCTGCTCCTCCCCAGTCGTGACATAACAGGCACTCTGAAGTGTATCTCATATCAGCTGCTGTGTTGAGCATAAATATCAGAGCGCTGTTTAACTGCGGCTTCCCACACACAGCTGTTGGTAGCGTTGGCGAGTCTGATAAGAGGTGACGTCACGTTACTCAGAGAACTGTGATTATATAAAGAACTCAAAGATTTGTTGCTTTTCTGTGGCAGTGAACGCAACACATGGGTCTAACTGACGATGGTGATGTTAACCATTATAAACAGCAGGACTACGGTTATGACACGTACGCAGTGGCGACCTGCTAGCTCAGCTACAACACAGATATCACACCGAAACTTTTCAAAAGGGGCCGTGAGTGTGTTTGTAGCGGCTGAGTGTGTTTCCAGCGTTTACAGCACAAACACAGAGAGTCTGACAGCAGCTGTTCAAGCTCTGACTAACAGCTCTTATCATGAGTCATGCTACACTGAGCCGCGGTCAGTCTGAATCCACTCTGGTAGGTGTGCTCTTATTTCCAGCGTTACGTAGCTACGAGGCCACACACCCGACAGTCGTCCTCTGCTGCGTTTTTAAATATGCAGGGATGGAGGGAGCTGAGCAGAATTTGAAATATCACTTCACCGAAACCACAAAAATTTGCATATGCACTTCAAATAGTTTCTGTTTTTGGATTTCCAGGTCTTGCTGTCAGCAGTTAATGAGGACAGTTTATTTGGTAGAAACTAGCTCCGATGAAAGCTGCTCATACTGACGTCTATGTACTAGAAAGATGACTTGTTTTTCTCCCCTCTTCATAATTTGGTTGAACTAAACCTTTAAAATCACAAGCAGTCAAACTAACTGAACATCGTCTCCTGTCTCCTCCCTGCAGCCTCTGATGACCACCCCCAAAGGGACAGCGCTCCCCCAGCACAGCTTCTTCCACACGCCTGTCCCCCTGTCGCCTCTCGCTGCCGTGGTAACCAGCGGAGGACACCCACCGAACACCAAAACTGTTTACATCCCTCAGAGGAGGCTGGACGTCGCCACTGAGGATTCCTGAGAGCCTTGAAGGAACCCGACTGATGTCTGTGTACATAATGTGATGTGTGTGTGCGTATGTGTGTATGTATGGGTGTCGTATGTGGGTGGGTGTCTCGTGTTTTAGGGATTTTTTTTTTCCTTTTTCTTTTTTTCTTCATTACCTCTGAACATTTCGCAGCGGTCTCACTGCCGTCGTTCTTATCACGACCTCAGTCTAAAAATAGCTGCCATGCAGACTGGAGCTGTGGCGGAGTGGACTCACGGAAATTAGGTGTCGAACTAAGTTCACCAGATACTCACGAACACTATTGTCATGCTCAAAGTGATGCTGGTCAAAAGCATTTCCCCGTAGCTTATTTTTATCATTATCATTATTATTATTTTTATTATTATTTGATTTCCAGAAAACAAAACCAAACAGCTCTTTTTTTTCCAACTGGTTTTTCTATCTTTTTAAATTTTATTTTAATGTGAAATTCTGTTTTATTCTCCAAATTACCAAGATAAATAAATGCCACATTAATGCTGTAAAGAGCGATACACCAGAGTCACATCAGCGTTTTTTTTTTTTTTGACTGAAAGTCAAGTTTGATTGGGAATAAATTGCCAACTGATAATTTTTGTCTTTAAAAGTAAAAAAAAAGAAACTAATGAGATGACTTTTGCACACATGTACATGTCAGCTGTTACCCCCCTTTTAAAAAATGGAAATATTGAAAATATGTGAATACTTGTGATCTTAAGCCTAATCAGACATTTTGATGACTTTAATTTATAAAAGAAGAGTATGTTTGTTTTCTGATGTCCTGTTTAATGTAAAATGCAAAATAAATTTTAATACATTTTGTCTACGAACATCATGTGATGTCTGTGTGTGTTTTGGTGTACAGTAATATTTCTCATAATAATCTGCTCATTAATTATCAGAGTTTAAAGGCGGGTCTATGAGCATGATCTGTGATGTCACAGCTAGTACGGAGGTTCGTGGTCTAGTATGAAAAAAAAAAAATTTACAGTGGAAGAAAGTTTTTTTTGAGTCAGGTTTTTATTACATGATTGTACTTTTTTGAGGAAAAGCACATATTTCAAGTTGATTTTATTTATTTATATATATATTTTTTAAAGCTTATAATATTGTGTGAATGAGATAGTTTTTAATATAATATTTCATTTACATTAGTAACAAAGTTTTTGCACACCAGAAAATATAGGCTATATAAGTTTGTGGCATAAAAAAACTCAAATATTCTGCACACTGTTCATCACTTGTACTCACTTTATTGACCCATTTTTGGTCCTCAGATTACATCAGGTAAAATTAATGATCATATATTTAGATTTATAGCTTGAGCTTTGTATATCAGGAAGTGTTATGCCAGATATTTTTGTCTTGAGTCATCACCTCCAGTTTCTTTTGCACAGAAAGTGACAATAAAGTTCTGTTGAAATCTTGAACATCAAGATATAAACTGAATGTTTCCATGACTCCCGCTCATAATTATAACTAAGCACCAGCTTTTTATAGCCCGGTTCTTGAATCATCACTGATTTGTCATTCACATAGAAATAACAAATCCAGCCTGATTATCAATGTAAACCACTCTGCTGCATATATTCTGTATATGGTGTGAAGGTGGCATGAAAAGCCCTCTGATGGTTGCTATGCAGAGGCAGATTCAGGTAACAATATGACCTCTCCTCTGGTGCCCCCACTAGTGGTCAGGATCTAAAACCAGCAGCTTTCTCTACACTTTTATCAATTTATCTATTTTGTGTTCTGATTTATAAATAGCACTACAGTCTCAAAAGCTCTTTGGTGTTTTTATACATTTTAAATTTTATTTATTTTAATTTAAATCATCTAGAAGAAATGTAGGCATCAGGCTCTGACTCTGGACCAGCATGTCAAGTGTCTGAGAAACATCAACGTTCAGGCCTGTTGTGTCCCAAGTGGAGATGTAAACTGCTGATTCATACTTTTAAAAAAGGTGCAGTGTGTAGAATTTCTTGGCATCTACCAGAACGGACTTGGCAGAAATTGAATTTAGTATTCATAAGTATGTTTTAATTAGCTTACAATCAGCTGAAAACAAGGATTTTGTTTTTTGTTTGTGTTTGCTTAGAATGAGCTAGTCAGGGAGCAGGTCCTCTTCCATGGAGCACTGCCATGTTTCTACAGTAGCCCAGAACAGACAAACCAAACACTGACTTTAGAGAGGGAATTCCACACTTCTCATTACCACTGTAGGTTTTACTACATACTTTGAGGGGAATTCAGTTGGTAGCAATCAGTAACCTCATTAATAGACACCACTAAATCCTACACACTGCACCTTTAACTCATCCCCTCTTCACTACTGTAACTCTCTTTTCACCTGCCTCAACCAAACAACCTGGATCATTTATAAGTGGTCCAAAATGCTGCTGCTAGACTCTTGACCAGATCATCCAAAAGGTTTCATCGTGACACCACCTCTGATTTATCTTCACTGGATTCCCATTAAATCCAGTTATAAGTCCTTGTGATCATCTACAGAGATATGGAGCTCTCTCCCTTTGGTTTTAAGATCTGTTGAGACTGAACCTGTTGTCCTTGAGTCAAGGAAGGAAGGAAGGAAAGATGGAAGGATGGAAGGAAAGGAGGAAGGATGGATGGAAGGGAGGAAGGCTGGAAGGAAGAATGGAAGGGAGGAAGAAAGAGGGAAGGAAGGGAGGAAGGAAGGACAGTAGCAGGGAGGAAGGAAGGGAGGAAAGGAAAGGAAAGGAAAGGAAGAAGGAAGGAAAGAAGGACAGAGGAAAGAAGGAAGGGAGGAAGGACGGTAGCAGGAAAAGAAGGATGAGAGGAAGGAAGGAAGGGGGTAAGAAGGAACGCAAGGAGGGAGGGAGGAAAGGAAGAAGGAAGGAAAAGAGGGAGGAAGGAAGGCAGGAAGAAGGATGGAAAGGAAGGAATGAAGTGAGGGAGGAAGAAGGGAGGAAGGAAGGAGAGGAGGGAAGGATGGAAGGGAGTAAGAAGGAAGGAAAGGAGGACGTATGGAAGGAAGGAAGGAAGGGGGGGAGGAAAGGAAGGAAAATAGGGATGAAGGAAGGAAGGAAGGAAGGAAGGAAGGAAGGAAGGAAGGAACAGTCAAAACAGACGGGGTCAATTTGACCCGGGAGGACGACACAAAGGTTAAAAAGTAATTTCTCTATTTTCTCTTTTTTATTGCTTTATATCTGTATGTTTTTGTTTTATCTCCTCTATGAAACACTTTGTAACATCCCTGCTCATGAAATCTGCTATATTAAAAAGTTACCTACATACTTACTAACTTTATGCATGCACTCTACGCCCATCATTTATATCTATAATCCTCCAACACACCCAGCGTCGGTGCATCTCTGCGTGCAGCTGTCAGTCACAGTTCATCGGCTCAGGCTTGAGTTTCCTGTCTGAGTCCAGAACAAATGTCAAATGAGTGGCTGATGTTCAGGCCCTCTTTCAGGCCTGTGATGAAGGGGTCGGAGGGCTCGGCTTTTGTCACAAGTTATTTTAGGAGGATGGTTTCATTGAAGCGTCACCGGTGGTCTGTGGTGATGGCGAGATGGAGGGTATTTAAGCTGAGCTGGGAGCGTTCACTGCCATGTTGGGAGAGTAACACACTGGGTTGGATTCAAGGTAAGCTGTGATTTTACTTCCTGTTAGTAATTGAGTTGTATATTACAGTCTAACACACAGGTAGCATGTGATTTATTGATTTTGTAGACTCTTCTTTGAGCTGTTTCTCATTGATGTTTTTGACCCTGACTATCCTCTATATATGAGATTTCCCATTTGTCTGGAGGGGATTTAGTATTTTCAAGTTGAGTCTGATGATGATGATGAGGATGAGGAAGAGGCTGCTCGGTTTTTGTGTTAGCCTGATGTCCCAGTAAAGCCTCTGTTCCTGGAATATCACATACCAGTCCTGTGAGGTGATGGACAGCCTCTGATATGAGTGGAAACTATAATGTCAGACAGAAGGACGGGCAGGGCACCGAGGACACATCTCCAGACTTTTAATGAAAAATTGAGGATTTAAGAGTCAAGAACCATCAAAACTGATTATTTTTAAAAAGTAGTAAAGAGTTAAATGGTTTCAAATTGAACATTAAACAGAGAGCATTAAAAAGAGAAGAAAATTAGAGTCTAGACAGTATTAGGAATGGGTAAATTTTAGGTTTGGGTTAGAGTTTAAGTCATTTATTAACACTTTAAATTCAGTAATTTAATAATGTCATTTTAACAATTTAAAAAGATTTCAATATGCTTCTACATTGGGTTTAAATTTGAGGGGAAACAACTGAAAACAAGTGTAAATAATGAAAAGGGACATGCCAAAAAATGTGCATGACTCACTTTATACATTTAGATTACGAGTTTATATCTAAACCCATTGTTACCTTCCTACTTTTTATTATATATTTTATTATTATTTTATTACCTTATACTTTTTATAATACAGTTTGGACAGGGAGATCCTACCTCATGTTCATTTATATCATTATAAATCAATAGTTGAACAATATTAAGGTATGTTAGATTAGATAAATTGTTAATTTAATGGATTAGTTTAATGAAAATTGATCAGTAAAGGTTTTGATCATTAATTTGCTACAAAAAATTAACATCCTTTCTTTGGTTCCAGCATTTAAACATCTCCCATTGCACTCTGGCTGATTTTGATGAGCATTTTTTCCACTATTTTGTCATTTTATAGACATTATTTCCTAAATTGATAGAATTAATTGAGAAAATAATGCACAGGTTAATAATTAATGGAAATTAATGACCTTATATTAGACTCTGGGACATTTATGACATTTACAATAACAGAGTATGTAATCAATAAATAAACATTTTATTTCTATATTATCTATTCTTATCTTTTTATTCATTATTTTTCCTTTAAGATGCCAAACTGGGGAGGCGGAGCAAAGTGTTCAGCGTGTGAGAAGACGGTTTATCATGCAGAGGAGATCCAGTGTAACGGGAGGAGCTTCCACAAGCCCTGCTTCATCTGCAGTAAGAAGACTGATAATCTAATCTCATCTCAAAATCAGGATTACAAATGAAAAAGATGGTTTAAAAAGTATCAGAAAAGTTATATAGAGTTAAAGTAAAGAGCTACAGGAGAGACGGGAAATAGGGAATGGGGAGTATCTTGAAATTCCAGTTTGATGCAGTTTATTTTACTCAATCATCATCAAAAGCCACCACAGCCTCTTTGGATGTTTTCCTCTTTCTACTATTTGGTTGGATTAAAAGCAGCGAATGAAACAACCGCCCCCCCACCCCACCCCCCTACTATACCCCATTTTTCATCCCCCTCCATGTTTAATCTGTTCGTCTCCAGCTGTTTCGTGCTCTTATCAGATGCCTTTTGACACCTTCAGCTGCTTATAAAAAGCTCCCAGTGAACTGACAGTAGAGCCGCACAGCAGCACATTTCAACTTCACTAGATTTCCTCTCTGTTTTTTAGCCTTTTCCTCCACCTCCTTTATTGATTTCCCTGCCTTTATTTCCTGATTATCCCTAATTTCTTCCCTTTGATTGTCATTTATTTCTTCCAGTTTTCCTCTTGCCATCTGGTCCTTTTAATTCCTCAATTCCTTCTGCATTTCCCCTCTCTTTCTTTCCATTCAATTCAATGCCTTTGTCATTGCACAGCAGTACAACAAGTAAAAACAGCAAGACATTATACATAGAACAATAGACCATGACTCACATACTTTCTATTCTCATAATGCTCCTTTTACTCTTCTTATTCCTGCATCTCAGACCTCTTCTGCTCTTAGCAATCACTCAAATTCTCTGCAGAAAGCACCCTTCTCTTTTGTTCTGCTTCGGGTGATAGTTGATGTGTCTCTCTCTCTGGGTGTGACAAACTTTCCCCTCCATGTCTCCTGTTTGGACGGACATCCTGACCTAAATATATCAGTTGTGGTTCTGTTGTGGTGCAGCCAAAAGTAACAGAGGCATAACTAGATCTCCTATATAGCTGCAGCGGCCTCTAATCCAAGGGACTCAGAGCTACATGACAGCCCAGACAGTGGACATCTCATATACATTAACTCTTAACACAAAAGGCTAAATACTCCAGCTGGTTGAAACATGTGACCTCTTGATTGTTCCACTGGGAGCTCTGAAAGGCCTCGGCGATAAGCTCACCCATCTGCTAAAGTGTTCCATCTTTTCTCAAAGCTTCGCCTCACACCCTCCTCCTCCTCCTTTCTTCCTACAAATAGAAACACAAGACATCTGACTGTGTGTAATGCTACTGTTGACTGATAAAACAAACTAGGTGGGAGCTTTATTTAACCTCCATTACTCCACCGTGCCTGTGTGCATTTCATATGTCACATTTCACACAGCCTCCCAGTCAGACAATAACTAAATACCTAAAAGAGTGTAACATATTTCTGTTTCCTCCTGCACAGTGACCTGCAGAAAAGCACTGGACAGTCACACGGTCGCAGCACACGAGTCTGAGATTTACTGCAAGTCCTGTTACGGGAAGAAATACGGTCCAAAAGGCTACGGATACGGGCAAGGAGCCGGAGCTCTGAGCTCTGATCCTCCTGGAGAGAACGCCAACCAGCAGGCTGGAAAGTACGAGTTCATACACAGTGTAGATAGAACCACCATCAGGCTTTTAACCCAAATCCCAAAAGGAATATATTTGTGTTTTATTTAATTTATATATTTAATTGATTTTGGTTTTGTGTGCATGTTTCCAGGAATTTCTTCATTATTAACATTTTTGGTGATTTTATTGAACTGAACCTTTAATTATCAGACACTGAGCTAGTTAATGTCACTTTTCTCTGGTATGATAAAGGTTGCTTTCTGAACACAGCAACAAAAACAAACTTACCTTAAAAATATTGTTTTCTTTCTGGCCGGTCGCAGCACACGACACCACAATACACACAGAAGGAGACGAGCAAATAACTGACTCTAGTGTGTGTGTGTGTGTGGCTGGATAAGTAACTGTAGATTGGAGGTCACACCCAAACACACCTGTATACTATCAGACCATCAGCATGCAATTCACCACACACCCACAGGGCACACATGAGGCGTTCAAACAATAACAGTGATGAAAATCAGGCTGATACATGTCTACACTGTTATAGATACAATCAATCATATTCGCATCGCTCCTCAACAATCCACAAAAATCAAACTACTGGTAAAAAAATAAAATTCAAAGATCAAAGACCAGTGACCAGATATGTCATTAAAAGTCACAAATTAAATATTTTCTGTTTTTTTTCAGTTCAAAACCACGACCGACAAACTCCAATCCCAGTAAATTTGCACAGAAGTTTGGGAGTTCAGACCGCTGCCCTCGCTGCTCCAAAGCTGTCTACGCAGCGGAGAAGCAGATGGCAGCGGGGAAGGTAAGAACCATCCTGCTGAAACATGGAGCTTTTTAATTTGGGGTTAGTCATTTGTGTGATTTAGTTTATTTTCCTATATTGAGAGCACGAGATTTAAAATCAGACCAATTTACCGAAAGTTTGATATTTTCTTTAAAAGTGTTTTAAATGTTGATTACAAAGTCGCCACCATGAACAAGGAGAGTGAAGAAGACTGCCTTATATAATCCAGTGGAGTGGTGGTTGGTCTTCAGTGCAAGTAATCAGAGTCAAAATTGCACATAAATAAAAAAAACAGAACATCACTGAAAAACAATAAAAATCATAATGTCTGTTAAACTGTCTGGTCCAGAGCATCTCTACAATATAAACCAGATTACTGCAGACATTACTGACCACATACATGCTCCTTAAAGGATAAATCAGGACTTTAATGACCTCATGATCTTTCTTTTTAATCAAACTTGCAGGAAATTGAACATTTTTATCCCCACAATTAAACTCTGATCAAGATGATCTGCATGTAAAACATGGTTTAACCTTTATTATTGTATCCTATGTGAATAACAAGTGTGTGTGTGTGTGTGTGTGTGTGTGTGTGTGTGTGTGTGTAGCCTTGGCATAAGACCTGTTTCCGCTGTGCCCTGTGTGGTAAAAGTCTGGAGTCAACCACTGTGACTGACAAGGATGGAGAGCTGTACTGTAAAGGTACACACACACACACACACACACACACACACACACACACACACACACACACAGTCAGCCAGTCAGTCAATAAACTGAGGCAATAACTGGTGTATTAGTAAAGAAACAGTGTAATATAGAATAAAAATGCATCATTAACTTAATTAAGGAAGGAAGGAAGGAAGGAAAGGAAGGAAGGAAGGAAGGAAGGAAGGAAGGAAGGAAGGAAGGAAGGAAGGAAGGAAGGAAGGAAGGGAGGGAGGAAGAAGGAAGGGAGGGAGGGAGGAAGGAGGGAAGGAAGGAAGGGAGGAAAGGAAAGGAAAGAAAGAAGGGATGAAGGAAAGGAAGGAAGGATGGAGGAAAGAAGGAAGGAAGGAAGGTAGGAGGGAGGGAGAAAGGAAGAGAGAAAGGAAGAGAGAAAGGAAGGAAGGAAGGAAGGAAGGAAGGACGGACGGAAGGAAGGAAGGAAGAGTCAAAACCGACAGGGTCAATTTGACCCGGGAGGACGACAAGAAGGATAACTCACATTGTTTTGTGTTCTCTTCAGTTTGCTACGCCAAAAACTTCGGGCCTAAAGGATTTGGACTGGGGAACGAGGCCATGCTGGAGGAACCGTAGTGAACATTATCTGCAATTAAAGAACCTCAAACTCACATTTACTGACTTGAACTGCAGCTGTTTAGTCGTAAACTCCGATTTTAATTCTGTTAGTCTGGATAGTGTTTGTTATACATGAGTCAACACAAAATAAAAGAATTTTGTTACATTAAAATGTTTCCTGAATGACATTTATTAAAGATTTAAAATAAATAATAATTTAAATACAGTTTGATTAATTTCATTGTTTATCTTTTTGTACTTCACATGTTGAGCTGAACTAATCCTCATTAGAATAAATCACAATCTTTTTGTTCTTCCTGTTGCTTGTAATTAGAGTTGAGGTGTAGTTATAGTAAGAGGAGAACAACACACTATTAATTTGCCTTTAGTCAGTGAATTTATTTCCACCAGTTTTTCCTGCCGGCTGCTGTCAGGAACCAATTAGCAATGCCTCATCTTGTTAAAATTTAATTATTAACAAAAACTTATTTGCATTCATGATTTACTTCTCTGCAATAATTAATTAGACTAATCAAGACAAGAAGTGATTAATAAATGCACTGTGCTAATTTTCCCCCTCGAACAGTTTCGCCTGAGCAGCCGTGCAGAGCAGGATGAGTTAAGATGTTTTTGTCAAAGTAAAATTAGAGTTGTTGTTATCTCACACTATTAAATTAGAAGAGCTGACAACACAGAGGAAAACATTCAATGCAATTTGTACTTTTAAGTCACGCCTTTACATCAATTACAATATTCTTACAGTTTTTTGTCTTAATGATGTGACGCAACCCGATGTCCAATTGGTGTAACCGATATTTTTTCATAAATATCTGATTATATACAGGGAAATAAATGTGAACTAAAATGTGGAACAAATACAACACTATGTTTTGTAACAGATTTTATATAATTTATCACAATTTATTCAGAAAAAAATGTTTTTTAGGATATGTCTTGCTCAATATTGACAATATGCTTTAAAAATTAAATGTAGAAACACACCTGACCCTGAGAATCTTAAATTATGTGTCAATGACGGTGTTTTTGTGTCCATTTAGTCAAATTTAAAGGGGTTAAAATGTGAAAATAAACGTATGAACCTGGGTCCCGTATGAACATGGACCCAGAATCAAATTTCTGCTTTTTTTTTATTTTGAGAGAATATATTAGAGGATTATGGCAAAAATGTCTAAGTGGTGTAACCATAAAAACTACCAAATAATTCAACTTGCTTAAAAACACTAAATTCTGAATAAAACACCATATCAACTAGTTTGGCATGATCTTACATTATAACTTTTTATATTAAATAAAAGTAATTAAATACAATTGTTCTAAATATCAAATTTAATCTGGTGAATCATGGAGATCAGGAAACATTTACATTATTTAAATGAAGTAATTCATTGTATAAGTCCACTTAAATACACTGAAGGTGGATAAAATATTATGATATTTATCATTCTTTTGTGGTTACACCATTTGACATTTTCAGGAGCATTCAGTCTTACCAACAAAAATACAAAATGTACATTTCAACAAACCTGATGCTGCTTTTAAGACAAATTTTAAAGATATTTTTGAATTGCTCATCTTATCTTATTTATCACTGACCCTTCTCAGAAATATCAGCCTGAAAAGATGAAAAGAATTCAAACCATCCAAGTGGAAAAACATCTTTGCTTTTATTAGTTTCAATATACAGTGCAGTGACCTGATGGTACATATAGCTTTCTGTTGTTACTGATGTAACATACAGTACATGAGTTAAATGTGAAAAGCTTTGACAATATCATGACACCTGAAACAATAAGAAGCTGCCCGTCGTTTCTGTGGTTGGGACACTTAAGGCTGCTGAACGTTAAGACATTCTGTTTTTACTGATCGATTCAAGAAAGAAAAAGAAAAGCACATAATGAGAGTGTGATGTGAGTTTCCAACAGTCCAACAGATGAAGCACACGTCGAATGCTTTCAGTAAATCTGGTGAAACTTTTGTCTGAAACTATCACAGGTGTCTTTTTCAGCTCAACAGCGTCTCTTGAGAACATATATTATGGTGCAGTGGGAACAAATATCAAGCTTTCTCTCAGCCAGGGTTGATGATTTACTTGTGAGCACTGTTCCTCCTTCTTTCTAATACAGTTTGTTTGTCATGATTTCTCATTCAACTAAGCATCTACTGTAACTGTCCTCTTTGTTTTACTAAAAGCTCTTTAAGACAATGAGGTGACATCCTGGTTGGAGCTTGACAAAAGCAGCACAGTATCTTCCAAGTGTCTGTTCAGCTACTTAAGTTGGACCATGCAAACTTCTTACAGCTGTAAAAGCCACTCATACAACTATTGCTTCCCAGTCTGACTAGAGCCTCAAGTTTGTGTTGCTTTAACCCTCCTGTTGTCCTCGAGTCAAGGAAGGAAGGGAGGAAGAAGGAAGGAAAGGAGGGAGGAAGAAGGAAGGAAAGGAGGGAGGAAGGAAAGGCGGGAGAAAGGAAGGGAGGGAGGAAGAAGGAAAGGAGGGAGGAAGTAAGGAAAGGAGGAAGGAAGGTATGAAGGGAGGAAGAAGGAAGGAAAGGAGGGAGGGAGGGAGGAAGGAAGGAAGAAAGAAGGAAAGGAGGGAGGAAGGAGAGAAGAAAGAAGGAAGGAATGGAGGGATGGAGGGAGGAAGGAAGGAAGAAAGAAGTAAAGGAGGGAGGAAGGAGAGAAGGAAGGAAAGAGAGAGGAAGGAAAGAAAGAGAGAAGTAGGGAGGAAAGAAGGAACAGTAAAAACAGACGGGGTCAATTTGACCCGGGAGGACGGCACGAAGGTTAAAGCTGCGTTACTTGATTTTTTTCCTGCCACTTGGGGACAGAGACGCTCCATCAGAGGTTGAGAAAACCAAAACCTCATATTATAGTCTCATACAGTTGCTCTAATGTGTTTGCTTACATTTGCCTATTTTCTATAATTACATACAAAAACTAAAAAGTTAATTCAATAGTGAACAGTACATTGAGATATCAGACTCTTACCGCAACACTTAACACTGGGTTTTATAGCAGGAAGTACCTAAAGCACTACATACTGCATACATTTAATACTTAGAACTCAAATACTCTTAAATAAAATGGCAGGCAGTTAATGTAGTGCACCACAAATTAAATATGGAGTTATTTTAGAAACAGCCCAATTCACTCTCCTTTTATCTCGAGTTTGGTCTCCACCAACTCCTGACAGAAATACAGTATCTGGCTTTTTAGCTGCTAAATGCTCCACAACTCTGTCAGTGAGCAGTAAATGGAGATTTCTGACACTTATCATTTTCCTGACACTTTACTAGGTTTGTTAGCAGAATGTAGTGTACATGCCAAGTACACTAAAGCACTACATAGCGGATACATTTCACACTCCGAACTCAAATACTCTCAATTAAAATGACAGAGGGTTAATGTAAATATGGAGTGATACATCAGACACAGTCCGATTCACTCTCCTTTTATCTCTAGTTTGGTTTCCACCAACTCCTGAGAGAAATATTTGGCTTTTTAGCTGCTAACTGCTCCACAACTCTGTCTGTCTGCAGTCTGGTGCAGGTCGGGTAATGCACAGTTGGTTTATCAGAGCTTTTTTTTCTGTTGTTGGAAATTGGGGTTTTGAAAGTGCTAAGACTATAAATATAAACCAAAAAAAGCTTAAAGAGGCTAAAAGACAATCTTTGTTAATTTAAAAAGAAATAAAAGTTATTTTATAGTCAGGCCTCTCAATGCTGACACATACTACAAGCTGGATTCGCTGCCTTGTTTTAAAGTAGCTGCCTGAATGAATGCATCAGCCACACACACCGATCTGATCTAATGTGGCAAAAATCTGACCAATAACGACAACATATGAACAGAAATCACAGATAAACCTTCATCAACAATGACTGAGACATTCAACTTGATATTTAATTCACACCACCACAAACTAAGGCTTCAAAAAAAAATGGCCGCTGACATGAAAAATCTTGCACCCTGAACATTTATATAATCCTTAACCACAGTTGCGTTTACTGTTGTGCAATGTTTCTATTATTTTGTCCACCTTGAAGTCCACACAGAACCAGTTGAAAAGACAGGCACACAAAACGTTGCTTTATTGAAGTATAATAGTGGTTATTCATTATTAAACACATGCAACTCTTACAAAAAGTCATAAAACCAAATGTTAACATGTACAAAGGTCCTTTTTTCCCCACAACAGATGATTAAAAAATAGGCTTGATGTGCTCATAAAAAACAGCTCAAAAGTTCAATTACAATTTAGGCCTTTTAAAAGGTTCAACCTTTCCCCAAATTAAAACATTTGTGATTTTTTAAATCCACTTACATTGGTCAAGTATAAGGCAGCAGCAGTCTGTACAAAGAGCAACTGAATCGTAACGATATCTACACGTTGCTTCATGTTCTTCTCGACTTCTCCGACCACGTTCCTTCTTCACAATGAACCGTACATTTAAAAAAATAAATAAATACACTCTGTGCTTTTGGTCCAGAACCACTTTAAAACTCTCACCCTTGACCCTGAGCGCGGGGCAGCAGGGGCGGCGGGGGCGGGGGAGGTCAGACCATGTCGGTGTGTCCGAACATGTGCTGGTCTCGGCCGGGCGGGTACTGCTGCGTCCAGTCGATGACGGGAGCTTTGAAGAGGCCACAACAGCGCAGGTGGAAGAAGGACACGAGGTTCCTCACTACGCCCAGACTGTGGAGAGACAAAAGAGAGAGAGAGAGAGTTCAGTCTACAGGAAATAAAAGTAGGACTTCACCGCTGACAATACACGACCATACGATTTGAAAATGACGTTTCTTTGTGTCCATGTGGTTTAGTAACATTTAAAGAGGTTAAATGTGGAAATAAACATCTGAATAACTTGCACACATTCTTTTTTTGTGGACCCAGCATAAAATTTCTGCTTTTAATCCATTTTGAGAGAATATAATATATTAGAGGATTATGGCAAAAATGTCTAAGTGGTGTAATTATTTCTATATGTACACTTAAATACACTGTAGGTGGATAAAATACTTAACATTTATCATTCTTTTGTGGTTACACCATTTGACATTTTTTTGGTAAAAATTTGATGCTTTTAAAAACTATTTTTTAAGATATTTTTGAATTGCTCATCTTGTTAACCCTTATTTTCAATTTCCGATAGTCTCCAATATTAAGGATTAGTAGTTTTGTGAACTTCATTAAACATGTTTCCATTTTTCATCTGTTACTTATTTTCCCATTTATTCATTTCATTTTGTTTGATTATTACCATCTTTTATTTCATCTCTCCCTATGCTTTTATCTTTTTTAACTTCCATTTTTTTCATGATATATTTTTGTCTACTTACCATTTAAGTAACTTCTTGTTTGCAAGTATAAAGAAGATGGATTATTTGGTGTGTTATAATGTTTAGAAGTATTTAAGTCATATATTATAAAAGTGTCCCCTGTCCATCTTTGAAGGCAGTATCTGTTGTATTTGGTTTAAATTCTGGATCTGCTGCAATTCCCTAAAAATACATAATTTCCTCCTCCTTCTTTGCATCCATCACTTTGCAAATCCTTCTCTACTTTTTTAACGAGAATTCTTTCCACCAAAATTATTTTATTATTTATTATCTTTTCTTCCCCCATAAAAGATTAGTGAACCCATATTTTTCCAATCCTTGCAAACATTTCCATAAAAATCATTTAATTGGACTTTTTTTTTTTTTTTTTTACCAATCACTACACTCTTCCACATTCCAATTATCTTATTCACAACCTCAATTATAAAGCCAGGAGAAGTAAAATTAAACTTCAGTCACAGTTAGCCAAATTTCTTGCGAACACATTTGAGGCCTGAGGGATTTTCTTTTCTCTGGCAGAGCTGCATCACTTCAACTTCCAGCACACAGTTACTAAACTTAAACTAAGTGAACCATTTCTTACCTCATGCTTAAAAAACAGGACACATATTAGACCACAGCCTTTCAAAAAAGCCATTTTAGGCTTCAATAATCACAAAAAACTAGTCTTCAAATACACTCTAATATATACTGAGCTGCTGTTTCCTGTTAATTACGGGAAGATATTTCAATTTTTTAATAATTATTATTTCCGTTTCTCGACACAATCTCAAATCATAGCTACTTTTTCAGATTTGTATCGACGTGGGCTGAGAAGAATTAATTACATGCTCCTGATGAGCTGGTTGATTGGTGGGTGGACCTGCTCACCCGATACAGGGGAGAATAGAGGAGAAGGAGCGCTCTCTTCCTCTCTCTCTCTCGGCATGCAGCCCTGACCACCTGAGATTTTTCCTTTGTGTTTTTTTCTTTTTGTTTCATTTTGTTCTTTTTGAGGACGGGGGCCTTATAGTCCAATCTTCACAGCTTTGTTTCTTTTGATTAGGCTGGCTCACGGCCCTTCCTTCATCTTTTTGTTCTTTTTGAGGACGGGGGCCGTGTAGTCCAGTTTTTGCAGCTTGGTTTCTTTTGATTAGGTTATGCATTTTCTTATAATTTAGGGGTTGAAGTCCTGGGTCCTACCCCGTGCTGCTGGGCTGGCTCACGGCCCTTCCTTCATCTTTCTGTTCTTTTTGGCCAGGCCTCCAGACTCCCATAGTTTTGGTCAGTTTTTGACATTATTTGTGGATAAAATTCAGTTTTGACACTTGTATTCGGGGTTCGGTGTTTCTATATGTTGCTGATCACAGATTTGAGTCATCTGTTTTGAGGAGAGTAGAGGAGAAGGAGCGCTTTCTTCCTCTCTTCCCCTCTTCCTCCAGGCATGCAGCCCAGACCTTTGTGTTTTTCCTTCTTGTTCCTTTTTGTTCGTTTTGAGGGTGGGGGCCTGGTAGTCCAATCATCGCAGCTTTGTTTCTTTTGATTAGAGTATGCATTTTTCTTATAGTTTAGGGAGGGAAGGTTTGGGTCCTACAGTGTTTCTACGTTGCTGGTCACTGATTTAAGCCATCTGTTAACAAGCCACTTAAAATCCATGTACACAATTATAATATTCAGCCTGCATTTGCACATCTTTTGGCATGTTCACAAACTTCTCAGTAACATTGAATAAGAGCAGAGTCCTGATCATGTTTCCACAGAGAATAACACCACAGTGTTACCAGTAATATATTAGGACTAACGTGCAATAAGACATTCATTATTACACAGTAAGTCCTGACAAGAGACCTTGACTAGAAACAGAAGACGCTGTTCTTCTGACTTTAGATATTGTGACGGCTCCAAGGCCTCTGACCTATTTTCCTTTTGTTTGCTTTGGATCTGGGAAAGTGTGACAGTGGCTCATCACTTATTTGGTGTGAATGCTCCTTTATAAATAAAGCTCTGAGCATTCAGTCCGTCTCTCTCCTCTTTGAGTTGCTGGTTTGTTTGGTCTTGGAATATTCAGGGTTTTTTTGTCTTACACCTGCACACACATTCACACACCAATACACTGCAACCATCACTGATATATGACACATATATTTAACCCTCATGTTGTCCTCCCAGGTCAAATTGACCCCTTCTCTTTTGACTGTTCCTTCTTTCCTCCCTCTTTCTTAAATTTTTCCTTAATTCTTCCCATCCTTCCATACTTCTTTCCTCACTTCCTTCCATCCTTCCTTGCTTGCTTCCTTCCTTCCTTCCTTTCCTTCCTTCCTTTCTTCCTCTCTTCTCTCCTTACTTACTTCCTCCCTCCTTCCTTCCTTCCACCCTCCTTCCTTACTCCTTTCTTTCCTCCCTCCTTTCCTTCCTTCCTTCCTTCCTTCCTTCCTCCCTTCCTTCCTCCCTTCCTCCCTCCCTCCCTTGACCTGAGGACAACAGGAGGGTTAATTTAGTTCATTTCAATACATTTCTCTTTCCTAGTTTAAAAAGTAATGTGTTGTCTCCATAGTTCGCCCTACCTTTGAGCCAGGTTGTGACAATATTGATTTAAAATACTTAACCAACATAAAGGATATGCTATCATAGGGCTCCACTAAAGTATGTAAAATAAAGGCCTAACCTTTATTTTTTTAATGATAGCGATGTGCAAAGTAGCCTGTATCAAGCTCTAATTTGGTTGTGAGAGATCATAAAACAAAACAGTGAGTAAAATGTTTTACTATTACAGTCAAGAGCACCGATAGGATCCGATAACTCACTTGTATGGATTTTGTCTCAGGGAGACGGATTGTCTAAGTTTTCTCTGGTGGTTTGTCAGACTCGTCCTCTCAGCTGTGGTCAGTCCCAGGAAGGCGATCTGCTCCGAAACAAAGCAAACATGAGTTATATATCGAGGTGAGAGAAGCAGCGCGGTACAAGACCTGAAAGACAGTGTTGACTCAACGGGTATCACTCACCATTTACAACAGGTCACTGATATAAAGCTCATGAGTTAAGTTGGTATATATTCCTCTAAAAGTCATAAAGTCTTAAAAGAAGGAAGCCGAGTGAGTTAGCTGCCAATCAAGGTATTTTCATTACTTGTATTCTGCCTAATTCCTGTAATGAAATCCATTATAAAAATTCATATCAAGTCATTATTTTAGATAATATTGTATTATCTTTTTATCACAATAATAGGAAATTATAATAGATCTTCTTAGACAGATATTGAAATACTTAATTTATAACAGCAGATATTCAGAGTGTAGTTTCTATTCCTGTTGAGTTTTAGAGGCAGAAAACACTAGTTATATATATGTATTTATTTTCTTTTTTATTCCTTTTTGCTCTACTTGTTTGCCCTTGTTTTATTCTTTTAAATGTAAAGCACTTTGAGCAGCATTTTATGTATGAAAGGTGCTATATAAATAAAGTTTTTCTTATTAGTTAGAAGATCTTAGAGGCATATAAACACACTCCACACAGTCAGTCACCTGGTAGAGCTGCAGTACCAGGATGGCACCGGACCAGCAGGTGTGGTAAAAGGCCAGCAGGAACACACTGAGCACCCAGGGAGAGCAGCTGATCAGCGAAGAGACCACTCCCCACAATCCCTGATCCTCATAATGCATCGGACAGCGAGCCGCCCAGTCTGAAAACAATAGAAAACATCACAGACATGAGTATCCACTGCTGTAAATGTAAAACTAAGTCACGTATTGTTCTTGTACTATATGTATGGATGTATGGATGTATGGTCACTCACACGTGAGACAACCGTAGAACATCCAGGAGCCCATCAGTAAGAGGGAAAGGAGGAAGAGGACAAAGAAGTGATGGTTCCTCGCACCTGGAAGAAATCATATTCAACTCACTAAAAATATGAACCAATATTGAGACAAATGCTGATTACTGAATAATAAATCAGTCAGAATGCACGATATATCCTCACATGGTATAATAATAATAATACTATACACACCAGTCAACGATGGTCAATGAGTTATTTTACTCTAATAAGTATAATATCAAGCTTTAACACATTTTAAGCTTTGTTATAACATCACTTTGTAGTAATGTTTAGAGATAAAGTGAGTTCATCTATTATTTTCAGGTAATTTTCAACTTCAGCTTCTGAACTTTTACTCACTAATAATCCTGAATAATCTTCTTCACGACACAAATGTGTTGATATTTCTCTTGCTATATTTAAAAGTGTTTGTTTTGACAGAATAGGAAACAAGTTTTTAATTACATCTGGCAGTGAGTTCTCAGTTTTGTTAGTTAATTAGCAGAATATATATAAAAAAAAAACTTAATTAAATCTAGTGGAACATTAAGGACTGTGCCTTTTACAAGACAACAGATGTAACAAATGTCTATTTATTTTATTGCTATTTATCTTTATCTTGCTGTCTTTCACCAACCTCTGTTTGTTTGTGGATATGTGTTTTTGACATGTGACATATTGGATGTTGTTTATTTTGTAATGCCTGTTTGAATCGCTCTCTGTGGGATCAATTAAGTTGTTTGAATTTGAATCTGAAATGATTACTTTCTGATGTGGATCCAGGACTTGGAAAACATGACATTTCCTAACATGTTGTCTCATGAATCACTGAAGCAAATCCTGTGAGTTAGTTCAGGCAGCTCAATTCTGGTCTGCAGCTACACTCACATGACGGCACTTTCCTCTCATCACAACATATATCCAACACACCCTTTTAATTATAGTGGTGTTCTTAAACCGTCAGTACTCAGTTGACAGGGCTGCTGCCGCCCCCTCTGATGCTATTTATAAAAGCACTTTAAAAGCCCCAATAGCACCTGTAGGCTGTGCGTCTACCTTCCTCTAGAGGGGCAGTACTTAATGCTGTATATATTCTACTATCACATACAATCTGATTAAAACTAATCTGACCACTCTCACCATTATTTGTGCAAAATCAGATGCAGATTTAAACATTTTCAGTTAAAAAGATTGCTCTTAGTGGAAGTTGAGGCTCTCACATCAGATAGTTTGACATATTTTGATGGTTTTAGATGTTACAGTTCTTTCTCATCGTTTGTTATTTGCTACAATCTGTCGTACCGATGCAGGTGTTGGTCCAGACGGAGTGGTGGTCCTGCTTTGCCACACAGGCGTCACAGTTGAAGCAGTGGTTCGCTCTCATTGGTTTCTTTATCTGTGAAGTAACAAATATAACAATATAAAACAGTAGTAGTAGTAGTAGTAGCAGCAGTAGCAGTAGTAGTAGCAGTAGTAGCATAGTAGCAGTAGTAGTAGCAGTAGTAGCATAGTAGCAGTAGTAGTAGTAGTAGTAGCAGTAGCAGTAGTAGTAGTAGCATAGTAGCAGTAGTAGTAGCAGCAGTAGTAGCAGTAATAGCAGTAGTAGTAGTAGCATAGTAGCAGTATTAGCAGTAGTAGCGGTAGTATTAGCAGTAGTAGTAGTAGCAGTAGTAGCAGTAGTAGTAGCAATAGCAATAGTAGTAGTAGCAGTAGCAGTAGTATCATAGTAGCAGCAGCAGTAGTAGTAGTGACAGTAGTAGTAGTATTAGTAGTAGCAGTAATATCATAGTAGTAGAAGTAGTAGTAGCAGTAGTAGCAGTATTAGTAGTAGCAGTAATAGCAGTAGTAGTAGTAGCATAGTAGCAGTAGTAGTAGTAGTAGCAGTAGTAGCAGTAGTAGCGGTAGTATTAGCAGTAGTAGTAGTAGCAGTAGTAGTAGCAGTAGCAGCAGTAGTAGCAGTAGTAGCAGTAGCAGTAGCAGCAGCAGTAGCAGCACTAGTAGTAGTAGTAGCAGTGGTAGCAGTAGTAGTAGCAGTAGTAGCAGTGGCAGTAGTAGTAGCAGTAGTAGTAGCAACAGCAATAGTAGTAGTAGCAGTAGCAGTAGTAGCATAGTAGCAGCAGCAGTAGTGACAGTAGTAGCAGTATTAGCAGTAGTAGTAGTAGTAGTAGTAGCAGTAATATCATAGTAGTAGAAGTAGTAGTAGCAGTAGAAGTAGTAGTAGCAGTAGTAGTAGTAGTAGTAGCAGTAGCAGTAGTAGATGTCACTGATTCTGTTATGAGTGGCACATTTATTGTAAAATAAAGTGGTTAAATGGGTTTTTGTGGTTTTTGGAGACTCACCATACAAGAAGTGCAGAATATTCTGGGGTCCAGACAACCGGCCTCGGCCAACACTAACACATTCTGACAGCACAAACAAACACAACTCAACTCAGTTTTGCATTTACATGTGAGATGATATCATTAATGCTTCGTAACTTATAATTTTTAACAGGCCTCTCACCATTTTCTTCTCTTCTTCAGTTGTCTTGACGTAGCCTGGGTCGGTCCTGCAGGTGCGGAGGTAGTAGTAGAGCAGAGCAGTGGCGTTGAGAGCGAACAGAACCTGAATGGTGGCGCTGTGTCCATGTGGCGGTCGAAGGTTAAGAAACATTTCATTCATTATAAAATATCAGCTGCTAAATTTACCACCTACTGATGACAGTGAATACTTCTGTCATCGCTCTCTAATCCCTGTCCCATTGTCTTTGCCTGCGCCTTTGTCTGCGCCTCCCACATTTCTCATAATGCATCTAAAGCAAATTGCAGAGACTGAGGCATGAAATTCCCTTTTTTTCATTTAAAATGGGTATATAAATATAAATGTGCTCAGCTTCCTGAACAATAGTCACATGTCTTACATATATATTGCATTCTGCTCTATTTTCTGCTCATGTAAATGTAGAAGCTTGTGTTTGCTGCTCTTCATTCATGTCAATTAGGAACTGCAGCTTTCACTCTGATGGACTGACCTGAAGTAAAATGTATGTTGAGAGCTGATCTGCAAATGTCTATCTCAACAGTCATCTAGAGGTAAAACAAACACCCATATGTAGATAGTCTTGCAGCTTGTTTTTTTTTTTACTTCAATGAAAGGATATCTGGCAGGAACCAGAGGCACCAGGTGACGAGCATCCAGAAAACTGAAGCCATGAGAGCTGAGGCCGGTAGAAGAGACTGAAAGGCTGGAGTTGGGAAATTCCTGTGTAGACACAACCCAACCAGTTTTGTATAACATGCAGATAAGGAGCATGAGAACCAGTGCAACAAGTGGGAGTTGTATTCATTTCCCATTTAAATTTTCATTCAGAACAATCAACAGAAGAGCTCAGTGGAAATGTGTCTTCACCTCGAGGCCAGATTGATGGCACCGATCACACAGGCCAGCAGGATTCCTTTAAGCAACCAGGACTCTGAGTTCATATCGAGTATGGCGCCCACACTTCCAAACATGGTGGTGCAGAGGAAAAACTGCAGGAACACCTGGAAGAAAGGCAAATGGGAACATGCTTGACTTAACAGGCAACTATAGAGATTTCTGTGTATTTTTTAATGTTTAAAATGTGATATGTATGGCTCTTTATTATCTGTGTACCCTGTATCTGTTCATGATTCGCAGGCAGCGGGAGTTGGAGCGAATCCTCTCTTGTTTGATGTGGTTGAGCATGTGGATGAGCAGCGGGCTGTGAACCTGGTGTGCCAGGTCGATAGGTGTGTGGCCCTGAGGGAGAAATATTAAAAAAAACAAAACACCATGAATACCTGAACTGTTTCAAAATGTGAGGTAATATCATGTTTACACACGCAAGTAGGTGAACTAATGGCTCGGCCTATCTATTCTCATCAGATTTAACCAGTGTGAAGAGCGTACTGTACCTACAACATTTACATAAGCAAACTGTGTCTTGCTAAATACATGATTTAACTGCTACAATAAGATTAGCTTAAACAATTTTAACAGACAAAACAGCTATCTATCCACTCCAACTGTAAAAAATGTAAAATGAAACTTTTTTTTTTTTAGATTATGATTCCAGTATTTTAAATAAAACCAGAAACGAAAAAGTGCTTAAATATGTTATAAATGCAAGGAAGTGCAAAATACAAAGTGTTAACAGATAATAAGAAGAAGTTGAGCAATATGTAGTTTTTCTCTGCTTGCAAAATGTCCAGAATTTATTTGATTATTAAGCACAGAGAGAAGTGAGTTGCTGACTAGTTTCATGTGTCACTGTGTGTGTTACAAACAGCAGGTGATTGTGTGTGTGTGTGTGTGTGTGTGTGTTGTTTTGACACTTCTACTATTACTCTGATCGTGATGGTTTGGTTGTGCTGTATGCTGCGATAATGTTCTATGTCGCTGTTTATTTATTTCTTATTGTTGTGTTATTTGTTTTTTGTGCTGTCACTGCAAATTAAATTTGACCCCTTGAGGGACAATAAAGCTTTGAACTGAACTAAACTGAGAACTGTTTTTTTTGAGTCTCACATTAATGTTTTCAGCATCAACACTGGCCCCGGCCTCGAGCAGGATGTGGGCGGCGTCTACGTTTCCTGCCAGCACAGCGCAGTGCAGCGGCGTGTTCCTGTTCACTTTATCCACAGCGCTCACAGAAGCATTATTCTTGATTAAGAAATTTGTGGGTTCAGGCCTGGGATAGAAAAAAGGATTAGGGTTAGTGATATTTTACTTTTTTTAACATCCCCTCAATATACTAACATCAAGAGGTTGTGAATAACTAACAGACTAAAGCCATTTATTCTTGAATCACAGTAAAAAAAAAAAAAAAAGAAAGCATGTATCCCTGGAGAAGACTCTGTTATCTGATTTAACACTATCATTATATGTCAAAGAAAAAGACAACATGTACACAATACTTTCAGAACTACTGTTATAGCCTCTATTCAGTGTCAAATTCAATGATATTTTAGGTATTTATACATTCAGCAGAAACCAGAGAGGCATGGGTCACATCTGTGAAGGATAACAGTCCTTACCCAATAATCTTCTGGGCTGCTAACATCAGAGGCGTCTGTCCGTTGCAGTCAGGTCCATCGACTTCCTGAAAGCAAAGAGGCAAATGAAGATTACCGACAAGGAAAATCTAATCAAAACAAAAGCAGACTCACATCAAGTGGAAATGAACTCCACAAATGCACTTAGAAAAGACTTTTAAATGTTGAAACAAAAGAGAGAGAAAGGGGAAAGTTTGTGTGTGTGTGTGTGTGTGTGTGTGTGTGTGTGCGTGCGTGCGTGCGTGCGTGCGTGCGTGTGTGTGTGTGTGTGTGTGTGTGGTGTGTGTGTGGTGTGTGGAGGGGGTAGTGGTCTGACCTGTCCCTTAGCCATCAGATAAGCTGCTATGGCCATGTGCTGGAAGAGGATGGCGAGGTGGAGAGCACGATAACCTTCTCCATCTGCGACGGAGGGGTCTGCTCCGTATCTCAACAGCTGGATCACCATGGGGAGGTGGCCCTGCCTGTTCACGGACAAAAACCACCAACAGTTTTAAGGAGGAAACAACTGAAAAGTCTCCAAGAAATGAGGCAAGAAGCACGGCCAATTTTTGATTTTTAGAAGTGGGAATCCATTTAAAACGTGTTTTTGAAACTATGTGTCAACTTACTGAAATCCTAAAATCCTACATTAAATTCAAATTCCTACAAAATAAAAGCATAATCCTTTTTTTTTCCAGTTAATAGACATAAACAATATTTGATACAATTTTGAACTTGAAAGCAGACCCAACCGCAGCAGGGAATCCCCTCCAGCTCATACAGTTACCTTATGGCCCAGTGAAATGGAGTAGAGTTCAGGTCTCCTCCAAGCTGGTCGACTATCGCCCCTTTAGAAATGTAATACCTGTCAAAAAAAAAAGAATAAAATCAGTGTTAGAACAAAAACCAGTGTGAAGAGTTTTGTTTATGCTCCTGACTCTTGAGTTTTATCTGAGACCTCTCTATCAATAAATAACAACACATGAAGTTCCTGAGGAAGCATTGCCTGTACTGGACCTTTGTTTGTGTTTGGATGTTAAACTGAGAAGATTTAGAAACACACAGACCTCTTCATATTTTCTTTAGGTTGGAAATGAAGCATTTTGGATGATGATTTTTAACTCAGATTTAAGGGAAACGCTGCAGTTGTATGATGTGTGTGTTGAGAGCAGCTGATACAGTACTAAATACTGTCAGTGTACTTTGGCCCTGTGTGTCCCAGCAGATAACGACTACTAATCACTGAGCATGTGCAATACAGTGTTAACCCTTTATGTACCAAATGATCATTCTAAATTATATTGTAAGATATTATAATATAGTTTATGTCATCACTCTCAGATATGAGAACAATGTGAAGGGTTTCCATTCTTCACAGTGAGATGAGCATCCTATATCTTACTAGGAGCACTGTAGCCCCTTACTGAACATTTTGGGAGCACAAGCAGAAAATGTAGGTGCACATCTTAAATAGACCCTGCAACGCTATTATTCACATTATTTACAATTTTTAATTTTTAGACTATATTATTATTATCATTATAACAATATTATTATTTTTGTTATTATCATCAGTTTCTTGGCCCCCCATTTTTAACTATAACTAGCGCTTAATAAGTCATGCAGCTGCCACAAAGTGAGCTGGCAGTGAGACACTGACGAGTGTAGATGATGACTTTCACTCTCACTCTCATTCTAACTCTCACTCTCACTCTCACTCTCACTCTCACTCTCACTCTCACTCTCACACACACACAAACACACACTGGCAGACTCGCTCCCTCCTCGTTTTTTAACATGACATTTAAAAAAACAACAACAAAAAGTTGTCAAATTTGCAGGTCGCATATGTGCGCCTAGTTGTAAAAAATACAAAAGATGGTTGCAGTCTGTAAATATCTCTGAGGTCTTACTTGACTAGATCCGAACGGTTGTTGATGGCCGACCAGTGTAATAACGTGACGTTCTCTTTGTCCGGCTGCCTGACGTCGTATCCTGCTTCCACCAGTTCCTTACAGCGGTCCAGGATACCAAACCTGAGAGAAAAAACACACAAATTATAGAACTAATGCTTCAAATTGCACAATTCTTCAAAATTTAAAAAAGACCAGCGTGTAGGATTTAGAGACATCTAGTGGTGAAGTCTCATATTGCAACCAACTGAGTACTCCCCAGCCCCCCTTCCAACTGTGAAGGAAAATCTACGGTGGCCATGAAACTGTCTAGAGCCACTGTTTGGTTTGTCCATTCTGGGCTACTGTAGAAACATGATGATGCAACATAGAGGACCCACTATGTAGATATATGAAGAAATAATAATGGAGGAACTGTTTGAGGAAAGGTTTTGTGAGTTGGTTAGAAACTTTAAACATATGGTTTTTGTCTTTTATGCAAGAGGAACATTATCAATATCTCCTCCACAGTCGCCATGTTTGTTTTTGAGTTTGTTGTTGTTATAAACGTTTGACTCGGTGCTGCCCCCTGGTGGATGTATTGGTTAACATCCATGCCAACGTAAAGGACGCATGGAAGCATGAGAGCAGTGACGGTAACATCGTTTGAAAAGGACGGATATGTTTTTGATTAAAACATAGTTATGAACATTATATTCCATTTCTTATCCCGCTAAAGGTTACACACTGGTCCTTTAAAACACACATAAAGTAATGCATCTCCATGACATTGAACAAGACCAAATACTAAAGCACATAACAAGCAAAAACTGCTAAAAAACTGTGTGTTAAATAAGTAAACCAGATTGAATTTAACCCTAACTTCAGAGTGTGCTGTGAAGATGACCTCATGGTTTGCACTGTACTGAGCAGAAAAGGAGTGGCTCTGCAGATTACTCTTTCTTTCTTTCTCTCTCTTGTTCCCGCCTTACATTAAAAGTGACCTTCGCTCTGCTGCGTCTGAAACTCATTGATCAGTTAATAAAAAGCAGAGCTGGAGCTTCAGTCGTCTCATTTCTCACCTACTGCACACCGGTTTGTGCTGCCTTTTTTGCTTTTAAACTATGTTGATGTTTTGAAACTGGTTTAAAACCGGACGTGGGATGAATCACTGCATACCTTCTGACTAGGATAGAAGCAGGAATCTCGTAAAAAAAAGCCTTTGTGCAATCCTCGAGTTCTGTTGTGCAACTCCTGAGCAAATATATTGATGAGATACTTGGAGTGGACAAGGAGTGGGCTTATTGTGGTGCTCCTTTTTCAGATTTAGCTTGAATCTTACATCTATCTGAAAAAAGAACTGAGTTGTCTTGTTATAGCATTTGGAAAACATTGATCTTAAATAAAAACTAAAGTCCTAAACCATTTTGTTGTATAAAATCTAGGTGACATTTTTTTCTGGTCTAAAAGGAAAGAGAGCAAAGAAAACACCAATGAAAAACAGTGAGTCACAGATGTTACTACAGATACACTCACTGTAGGTTTGGCTTATAGGTTGGATGGTTTCTAACGTTCCTAATCATCTAACTCAGGGGTGTCAATTTGTCTGCTGCTTCAGAGGTTTTCCCCACCCTGACAATGAATATAATATAAACTATGCACTCATTTTTCACACTAAATAGACGGTTTATTATAGTAAAGTTATAATATATAAATTATATATTATTTGCAGATTATTATGCAATAGTTTTACTGGTCTGGCCCATTTGAGATCAAACTGGACTGTATGTATGTGGCCCTAACTAAGATTAGTTTTTCACACCTGATCTAACTTTTTGTCACTGTAATCCCAGATCAATGAAATAAAGACCCAAACTGTAATAAATGGGAATCATTGTGGATTCATTTACGGAGTGGACAGTAATGTGCACGTCACTGACTGAAATTACAGCAACTTAAACATTTCACCTACTTAACTCAAATCTGTTGCTTTACCTTCTTTGATAAATCACTTTAAATTTTAGTCTTTCATTTGCACTGTATGTTCTTTTAATAATTTTAAAGCAAATCATTATCTTATGCTGCACTCTCATATTTTATGCTCTATTTTAGTCTACGGTAGCTTTTTTACTGTTTAATATTTTGTTTTTATGTAAGCACACTGAGTTGGCCCTGTGTATGAAATGCACTCTATAAATAAAGCTGCCTTGCCTTTGATAAGTGTGGCGTCACATGAAAGAATAAAGCATCCGCTGGTTGACAGAGAGCATTAACATCCCCGTCCCACCACTTACTGCGTCGCCTTCACGATGTCCCAGCTGCTGCTGTCGTCCATGTGGGACCGCTTCTTCGGCTGCTGCGTGAGCTCCATCACCTGATCCGTGTTTTTGCCAAACTGTCCGTGAAAGGACGGCATGAAAGGGGGCGCCATCCCGCCGAACGCCGCCGCCGCTCTTGGCCCGTGACTGTGGGAGTGACCTCCGTGTCCATGGTGACAGCCGTCATGCATGTGGCCGTGACCGTGACTCTGTAAGGTAGAGGTAAGAAAACATTTGGTGTAAAAGAGTCCACCTTAAACTGGCAGTGAGCAGTGGTTTTACTGGGTTGAATAACTTCTCCTACAGGTATCGAAGGGATGAAAGCTGGTTTAGTGAATTTAGGAGAATTTAAAGGATGGTGGCCTCGGGTTTAAGATGCTAACCATATAATCACAACTAGAGCTGCAACAATAAGTCAATGAATCCATTAGATGACTGACAGAAAATGACTTTTAATAGCCAACATTTTCATGAAAACATATATTTTAAAACACGACTAATTATAAAAGTACATTTTTACACATATCTTACTAACGAGCATTGTTAAGTTTTTAAGTTATGGACTCTTGTCTGGGACATGTGGGTGGTTTCTGGCAAAGGCAAGCATAGTAAAAAAAAAGAAAAGAAAATGGTCCAAAAAAATGTAATTCCCTTTTATTTCATACATATAAATCACAAAAAATATTTGACATTAGTGTGTGACATGATTAGTCTTAATTCTCAAGAATGGGTGTTTGATACTCGAATAATTTAAAACCTTTTTTTAAAGCAAAAAATGATAAATGTACATGATAGTAAACTGAATATCTTTGTGTTGACTGGGTAGGACTGCAGGAGGGCCACAACACAATACACAGTGGCTGTTTTACTGTCATGAATTTTATATTATGTGATGAACTACTCCAGTATCAAAGCAGCGCCTGGCTGCTGCTCTCCACCCTCTGGGATGGATCTGCTGCAAGCTATTTTTGGATGATGATACTCTGATGATAACAAGCTGCTGTCATGATCCCAGACAGATGTTAAAATGTTTAAAAAGCTCTTTGTGGGAGAAATTTGGGGGGTAAATAAAATGACATGACATGACATGACAGGAAGGTCGCTAGCTACTAACTCATGGTAAAAACTGATCACTGACTGGCTTTAATCCATAAAAACACATGTGGTTAATGAGTTGATATCAGAAAACAGCACAGTGGTTGTAATGGTGAAAGAGATTTAAAGTATTATAATAGTGGATTAGGGTAATGTGGGACACTGACTAATGTGGGACAACTAGACTCCAGTGCATTTATCACTTTTTCTATTCAGTTATTTTAAAGTTAACTAGTATATGCAAACTGTGTAAGTTATATTGTTTAACATTACACATGTGAACATACAGGCTACTAGTTTTTTAACCTGTCTGATGAGGAAGCAAAAAAACAAAAAAACAAAAAAAAACATATAGTCCAAATGTTTTGGCAGATAAGGCTACTTTGTATAAATCAAAATATTTCTAATCCTAAAAAATTGTGTCCCACATTACAAAATCCACCCTAATTATAATAATATAAGAATATATATAAATTACTGACATATGGTAAAAGCTGATCATTGACTGGCTTTAATCAGTATAAACACATGTAATTAATGAGTTGCTATCAGAAAACAGCACAGTAGTTGTAATGTGAAAGAGATTTAAAGTGTTATAATAATATAAGAATATATAAGGAAAGGTGGCTTTAAACAGGAAATGAAATGGTTAAACAGGCTTTTGGCTTGTCAGTACATCAATACGTCAACCTTCTTTAAGGTGGATGACAATGCATTTAACACAAAGGATGATAAGCCTAAAGTGGCCATATAACCACTGATGCTGAAGGAGGGATTAAATCAGAGAGTATTGATTAGCAGCAGGTAAGTAGCAGCAGGCTAATTATGTCCACTGAGCGCCGGCTAACACGCTAATGCTAACCAGCTGCGAATATAATATCATTTAGGATAAAGTCGGTCAGCTCAGGGTTTAAGTAGATAAGGCAGTGAGTACGCAACAGAGGCAGCAACAGTAGCTAATAAAGATAAAAGCGACTTACATCACTGCCGTCCTCCCTCCAGTCCATCTTGTTGTGAAGGAATGGAAACGAAAAAGGAAAGTTACTTCCTGCCAACGGCCAGATTCTACTTCCGCTCAATTGCTTTTCAAAATAGTAGGTTTTTGAAACGCCAACATTCGACTTCCGTTGCTACTCAGCTTTTCAAATTACAAGTGGTCGATATGTCATGAGATGTTTTCAGATGTGAGAAAAGTAAGAGAATATTTCAGTATGGTTTATTTTTCATTAGCTTGTGGTGGAAAGCTCTATGTAAAGTGTCTTAAGATGACTTTTGTTGTGACTTATATAAAATGTATTCATTCATTCATTCATTCATCTATTTACTTATCAGCCAACATACCTGTCAATACCAGTGTATATGTGATAAACTAACATTAGCCAATTATATCAGCTTTACTAACCCTATACCTCATGCTGGGAATATCAAATATGTACATTGACTGGCCACTTGAACACCTGTACAATTTAATGCAATCCAATACAACAGCTCTGTCTTAAATTCTACATTTACAAGCCTTAAACATTTTCAGTTTTTGTTAACATTATCAGGAAGGTGATAATTCTACTTTATGTTAATTATTGAGGTTGTAGTGGAAAGTGGTGCTGTACTGGAGTACATTATACTGAATGGTGGTGCTAATATTTGGTGCTCTTCTGAGTGTATTTACTAAGTCACCATGTAAGACGTTTATCTATTTTCCATTTTAATTATTTGTATTTCAGTCCTAAAATATATATTTATAATGTTTGCATCTGCAGTTTTACACTTCACTGATCATTGACTGCACTACAATTTCATGTCACTTCAAATTTTGACTCATTCAAGAAAAGAAGTAAGCAGTGATTCAAAGGACTGTAACCATGCTATCACAATGCAAAATTATAATTTACAGCTCTCTTTCATTCTTCTTTAACTTTTTCTGTGTTTAAATTATACAATACAGCTCTGTCCATACTGTTGTATGCTTTTGGTCTGGGGATGTTTTTCATGGGTTGAGCTGGACTGATTGATGTGTTTCACTTATGATTTCCCTTCTTTTATATTTAGACAACTGTGCACTTTTAACTTTCACCTTTAGCATCACATTTCTTGTTTCAGCACACTGCCTGCGTGTACAAAGTCAGGTCCAAATAGTTTTCTCCATTTGGTGTTGGAGAAAGAGCTTGACCTCATCCCTCACCTTTATACCACATATAAAGTTTAGGTGTCAACATACTTCCTTAATATATGATGTGTTAGTAGGTTAGTAGTATTGTTATTATGCAGTGCTGCTTTTATTTAAGCATTATAAAGTTCACACTTTATTATAAAGGAAACATCATTGAACAGGAAACTATCTTTCTGGTCATTTTTGCTACCTTGACACATTGCATTTATTTACACTTTCCTTCTTCCTGGTATGCCAGAGTGACTTTCATTGGACTATTATTTTCCTTCCACCTTCAGACCTTTTTTTTTTTTTGCTGCTACTTGCATTATTCAAAAGTAAGAATACATTTTTTATAGCATCAGTGAAGAAAAACAACGCCCCAGTGGCTATGAAAATCCAGGTTTGCTTTAGTTGAAACAAACAACAAGAAAAACACTGAAGCAGTTCTTCTTTAAGATAAATAATACATAAATAGTCCTTAAACTTTATATTTTTTATTCACAGTGTGTGAGTAAAGGCTTTTAAAAATTATTATTCACTTGGAAAAGTTGCTTTGGTGTCATAAACAAAACCCAAAGCGGCTCAACTTTCTTCTGCTTTCTACTTTAATGCTTTGTGGATAGTTTGATAAAAATCTGTTGGGGTGAATTTGAAACTCAGGCATCAGAGCGAGACACTATTTAAAAATAAATAATATATTTTTTGCATATTATGTAACCGTCACAGAGGATGAGTGAAGCAGCCTCAGAAACACCATAAAGATAAAGCTCCATAAGGACACAGGGGGGAAATATTACTGACTTTACCTGATATTTCATGCAAATTTCTACGACAAACCAGTTATAGGAGTATGATAGACTGAGCCTGAAATGTGATAATGGGTGTGAACTATGGAAATACTTCCTGTGGTTTCAATACCAGGTTTGAAAACCGGTATAACCGCTCAGCTGGGAAATAGACAAGAAGAATTTGCTTGAGGAAAACAAGAGAGATAAAACTTTGTGGACAAAACATGAAGAGGTGCAATGAAAAAAGCCTTTAATCTAAATGAAGTGTAAGGCATTCAGAGACTAAAACAAATGAATAACCTCCCTCTCTATCTCCCTTTCCCCCTTCCTTGTGTGTCTGTGCTTGATTGCAGGAAAGGAGATAAGTGTCCAGGAGAAATCAGGCATCAAATCAGTTGACATCAATCAGGTCCCGCATATATACCTGGTTCAGCCTACACCTCGTCACATCTCTAGCCCTCCTAGAATTATATGGTTTCTGTATTTTGTTAATCCTGTTTTCCTGTGCCATGTCTCCAGCCCTAATAATACCCCGATAATGTAATATAAACTCCTCATAACTCAATAAAAAATGTAATAAAATCTGATAATGTAATAACTTCCTGAACAATCTCTGTACCTATGATGTAATGAATGATTACATTAACGGGAGGTTATAACATTATTGGGTTCTTTTTGCAATAATAATGTAATAATTTTCCAATATTGTAATAACATTATTACATTTTTTATTGAGTTATGAGGTTTTTTAAATTACATTATTGGGAAATTATTACATTATCAGGTTCTACAAGCCTTCATCCCAGTCTCCCAACAATAAAACTATCTTTCTAGACTGCTCACTGCCTCCTGCCTCAGTGTATTGCACTTAGGTTCACTAGTCAAGCCCCTTAACTCAAGTATTTGGGTTAGGAATGACAAATATGTTGGAAAACAGACAACACAACTTCTGTAGAAATGAGTCAAGATGAGAGTTTACGGTTAAGTTTAAGAGTGTTGAAATAAACTGGAATTTGTTATAATAAACATTCAGGATTTTAGTTTTTCTAATGCTCATGTTGGTTCAAAGTTATGCAGCAAACCAAACCAATAACAACTAAAATAATTGAAATGGATAACACCCCATTTTATTATGTGATGTATGTCATTCACGCCAACTTCAAATTTTAGTCAAGTCAAGTCAAGTACCTACTATATATATACTATATATATGGCTCATTTTTTTTGGGGGGGGGCAAATGCTACTAAATTCATACACAACTTTTACCATTGATGTAATGCTGTAGTTAAATGTTGGAACCCATTCATATTTTAGGGGCCCAGTAAACATTATAGTCAAGTATTTTCTAATGCAGCAGTTTAAAAGTCTGAGACTACGTGCCTCCCCTCAGACAAAACTTGGCACCACATTAGTTTACTTGCTTCCTGGATGCCTGTGGGATTATGATTATGTTATTCGAGCCCATAGACACTCAACAACTGAGCCAAGATAGCCAGATATTGCTGTTTGATGTACAGTACTTCAGACTACACACAAAACACAGTTATTTGTATCCTGACTCTGGGAAAACTATCTCTGAACTTTCTCTCTAACTCTTCTATGTGATCTCCTTTTGATAACTTATGATAACTAAAGTAATAACGGATGCAATATGTTTTCACTTCGCTTCACCGAGCCTCCCTTGAAGCTGTTTGGAGCACCCCCTCCTCCCCCGACGCCTCCCGGAGAGGCCCACCTCACACTTTTTAAAAAATCTCCGTTCTCAGGTGCAGCACTTACACGGTGAGACAGCAGCTTCAGATAAAATTGCACTTGGCAGCATTTATTTTTCTGGGTCACTTTTTGCTTTTGATGAGGTGAAATCACAGCATGTGTCACAGAGATCAGCAGACATCAGCTCCTCATGCTGCAGAGGAGTATGAGGAGCTTTTTTTATTTACCTTCACATGGATAAGAGATCTGGAGATACACATGAACCAAAGCAACAGAAATCATGGAGCTGGAGTGACTGTCACCATGGAGCTGTTTGTTCTGTGAGACCGTGTGACCTGTGAATGAACTCAAACACAAACATGGAAACAGATAATTTATTATACAGTATGTGCTTTACTAAACACTAATTGTTTGTGTTGTGTTGCTCATTTTTTGCAGTAAATGTAGTTATAGTTAATAGTCTGTTGGGCAGTTATAGGTTGTTAAATTATTCAGGAAGTCTTAACAGGCCTTCTGAAAGCCACAGTCTCCTGAATGGAGTTGAAAGATGCTTTATCCTGCTTCATCATGCAAAACATACAGGTATATATATATAGATGTCATGCAAAATATATGATATATAGGTGTACTATAAAGTCAGTTATCTTCCTTCTAAATATATATATATATATATATATATATATATATATATATATATATATATATATATATATAATATCTAAATAGAGGATCAAATATAAAAATAGGTTTAAGCATCACATGAGATTTGCAGGAAGACTTCATCATATGGCTCCTCTTTATTCACTGATGTTTAAAGCAGGAGGTCAACCATATATTAACATATAAAAGTCAAATGCAAAATAACCCCATTTTGTAATAAATACACACATCCTTAGTTATTTCACTGCACACCAGAGGCTCTCTTATGTGAGGCTCAAATGAAAGGCACGACTATTCAAATGAGAGTTAAGATCTAAACCCAAATAGATGTTTTATAATTCATAATATCCAATCAAATATATTTATTATTCTGGAAAGGAAAGATAAACCTTAAATATAATCCACTTCTGTGTGATACAGTTCCCCAATTTACCAGAATAACTTAAATTCTTGGGTCATGCACTTCTGAACGATGAGCAGATGATGGCGCCATTGTTCAATCTATGATCAGACAGATCGATTCATCTGTTGTGTTGAAGCCTTCGGGATCTTTTTGGACTGAATGTACGAAAGACACAATCATGATCATGTAAATATATATTATGAGGTATAAATGAGTGTTGTCTTAAAACTTGCTTGATATAGATACAGACAGATTTATTACAGTGAGAAAATAAAAATCTGCTTTAGTTGCTGGTAGATATGTTACAGTTGTGTGATTGATTTGAAAAGTCTGCAGTGCATTATCACACAGTTTTAACCTTTATACGTTTATTATCATATCATACAGAAATCTCCATCCACAGTCTGATCTGTTGTCCACTGAGCAGCTCTACTGGAGCAGTTGGAGGTTAAGCGACGTGCTCAACGGCTCATCAGTGGACATAATGAAGGAGAACCATGATATGCTGCCTCACAGCTCCTACTAGATTTATCCTGCTGATCTCAGGATTCGAACCAGAGACCACTCAATCAGTCCGTCAGTCACAAGTCAAATGAAAACTCTGTGAATGTGCAGTTTTTAGATAATTTAAAGTTTTTTGTGTGTCTCTTGTCTGACCCAACAAATGAGCATCAGAAACCTAAGAACCTCAGCCAACATGGAGTCACTTTTTGTGGCAGTGACAGTAAGTTGAAATAAAACTGAGTCAATTAACCAGCAAGTGAGGTGAGGCTGCACACAGTACACAGGAAGTGATCTTCAAAGCATCTCATTGCAGGTGTATCTAACATTTTAGTGTTTGACTATGTTTACTGTGGAAAACTTTTCTTGTGTTTTATTGTCTCTCCTCATGGCCCACGCTTGTTGCAGCCTGATAAACTCGATTAAAGCTTTTAATAACGAGGTATTTGTCTTTACAACATGATATTATGTGGCCGATTGTTAATTAATTAGAGGCTGTCACTTTTTTTTGTTCTTGTTTTTTTTCCCCTCTTTTGAAACTTTCTTTTGATAAAACAGTTAACTTAACTTTTAATTACAATACACACCAATGCCCAAAAATAAATTGTTAATTTGCTAAGTGCCAGTTTTTGTCATTTTGACAGGATAAAAATGTACCTTGTTTTTTCAAGCTATGCTAATTTAGCTAATTTCTTTTTCCAAATGTGAGTATTTTAAGGCAAGATAAAAGAAGTTGATTCCAATTAACTTAATTTCCAACTAAAATACATTAAATAAATGTAGACTAAAGACTAGCTTGCGTGAGTGTGTGTGTGTGTGTGTGTGTGTGTGTGTGTGTGTGTGCGTGTGTGTGTGTAGGCCAACCACCAAGCAGAAGTAATTGAGCTGTCAGGAGGAAGTCATAACAGTGAAGACGACTCAGTGAAGAAGGTCAAAAGTGTGATCGTTTGCATCGAGATGTGAGAGGAAAAATAAAAGGAACAGAAGTTAGAGCATTTTTTATGAATGGAAGAGGAAGACTGCACATCATCATCGACACATTATAAAGCCTGAGTCCATATTCCTCAACGAGCAGACGCCGGGGTCATTAAAAACAGAACGATTAAGGAAGCAGGACCTTCCAATGAAAACATGTAGGGGATGTGTGTTTCACTACCGATAGAGCAGCACAGGGGAAACCTAAGAGTGGACTTTACTCCCGTTAAAGCCTTTGTGGAATTTAATAATGCTTATGTTGTGTGAAAAGCTCACAACTCCAATTTAGGGTATTTAAACAGTCTTTGGTGGGTTGTGAACAACATGTTGGCATTTTGAAACCCTCTCAGACTATTAATGAACAAATATGTCATTAAGCTATAAGAATAAAGCTTTACTATGGTCTCCAAGCAGCTGACATTTTGGAGAAGGACAATATGATATCTGTCAGGGAATATATGAATTTATTTGAAATAAGCATTTAACTTCATACTGAGAGACTTTCCTGCAGATATGTTTATATGTATTTTATGTAAATATCTTAAAGAGCAGGTTCAGAATCACTCAAGTCTGTCAGATTCCCATATGAAGATTGAGACAGTTTTTTATTCTTGCAACCATTCCTGCTTTTCATACTGGCTGTTTTAAAAGACCGCTTAATGACTCCTAATGTGCTTTCAATATCAGTGATGGCAGATGAAATACAATATATTGAAATGTTTAGCTAAAGTTAATATGAGGCTTCAGTCATCTCAATTAGCCAAATCAACCTTTTACTGCAGCTTAATGAGGACGCTAAAAGAGGGAATTTTGTGCTAAAATAGACTTTAACTTTGAGAGATGTCAAATTAAGACTGCTGGAGCTTCATATATGAGCTCTTTCAATGTGCATATGGATACCTGCAGACTTATTATAATATTGTGAATATATTCTCTAAAACACAATTAACTGGCTTCCTGCTGGGAGCATAAAAATAAAGTGAAAATGCAATTTCTGTCAAAGCTGTTATATCTAACACGTTACCAAACAATTACCCATTTATAGATATAACTAAACACTGTAAAACATTAGCATCAGATCATCAGAGTCGTGTTTGTGTTCTTTTCTTCACTAATTTTGTCTGTCTGTTATTTGGAGCTGGGCAGGGAGCGTAAAGTACGTTTAGTTGAATATTTTTACTGAAAACAGCTGTCTCCTCTCCTGCATCAGTAAACAAGATTAATGAGAGCAGTGACATTGAACTTTACAGAAAAAGTGCTGGGAAACCAAAAAAACGAGCTGAAAAAGGCTAAAATGCTTCATAGAGCTGAGAGGAACTGCAAAGAATTCAGTGCACTATGATTGACATGTTCACCCATAGTGATTCACTGTATTCAAAATTTCTGCTTTTAATCTATAGATAGATAGATAAATAGATAGATAGATAGACTTTATTGATCCCAAGCTTGCCATTAGAAGATAATGACACAAATGTCAAAGTGGTGTAACCATAAAAACTTTGTAACAAATAATCAAACTTGCTTAAAAACACTAAATTCTCAATGAAACACCATATCAACTAGTTTGGCATGAACTCACATTATAACGTTAAATAATCGGAATAAAATCGTTCTAAATATTACATTTAATCTGGAGAATCATGTCAATCAGGAACCATTTACATTAAGTCATTATTTGTATAAGTGCACTTAAATACACTGTAGGTTATCATTCTTCATCATATTTGACCTTTTCAGGAGCATTCAGTCTTACTTTTGGTTAAAAATGGTGTAAAGTCATTTCAAATGATATAAAACCAACAAAAATACAAAATGTACATTTTAACAAACCTGATGTTGCTTTTAAGACAATTTTTAAAGACATTTATGAATTGCTCGTCTTGCCAGCCCTTATTTGTCACGGACCCATTAGAGTCATTTTTGATGAATGATCATTGTTACTTGAAAACCCGTCAAACTGAACGTGACACAAGAGAAGAAAAAAGTCAGTAATGTGTATAGCAACCTGCTGCATTCACCGTGTCCTTTGCTCAGACTCTCTAGAGATACTTGCAGATATGAAAGTGAGAAGACTCCAGTTGATGGAAGTTAATTATGGTAATAAAGTGTGTGTGGCCTGTGGGACCGAACGCTGCAGATCTGTCTGTTGTGGCTGTTGTAGACTCTCTGCTAGAAGCTTCATAAAACAAATGATCAAGAAGTGTCTTAAAGCGAGCCTGTTATCTTGTTGTTTTATCATATGAGGATATGAGATTGTCGCAGACTGCATGATGGAAAATCTACAAAAATGTGCTTAACTGAATCTGAACTATGCACATAAATTTCCATGGGTGAAGTCAATAATGTTTCTAATATCTAATCTTAAAGGGAAAATCTAGTCCAAGACAGGTACTTAAAAAAAGCTATTGGTTGTAAATGAAGTTAAATATTTGAGCCAGCCACAAGTAATATAAAACATCAATCAGATTTGGGTGTCAGTCCCTTCAAAGTGAGTCACCATTTTTTCACTGACATTTATTATAATTATTATTTGGTCTTTTGCAGTTAGTTTAATTGAACAAAATACTTCTCCTTGATTTATGTTTCACATTCTGCAACACCCTCTGTTACTCTATACAACCATAGATCAATTAATTCATTTCCAATTGGAACTCAGCCTAAATTATACTGACAGACTCTCATTGCTTAATAAGCACGTTTATGTAATTAGTGACCTTGAATTTAGATAAATTCAGATTAAGGGGACTTTATGCATTAAAGGAGTTATTTCACCAAGAGGATGCTGTTTATTTTATTCTAGACAGCAAGTGCCAACCCTTGTTTCTAGATACTATGTCTATATACTACAAATTAGTTTTGTCAGTTATGTTTTGATTGGAAATATAATTGCTGTTTGGATTATGGCCCAGGTTTTATGCCAGTGCCACGTTTTCTATATGGCATACAAGTAATAGGTGGTTGGGGTGGAAATTGGGATCATAGGTTTACATCCTGAGTTGTGCATGTTTGTAGGTTTGGGCAACAAAAACAGTTTGGATTAGGGAAAAATTGTTTCCAGTAAATGTCAATAAGTGAAAAACATTGTGTTACATACTTCAAGCCACTTTGCATATTTAGCCAAGAACATTTGATCTAAATCTAACCAAGTGCGGAGTGCCTCAACATAACTTTAAAAAAAAGAAGTTGATTATGGTTTAGTTGCTCTGATTGTGTGGCATTAGATTTCCATCAGTACCCATTTACTGTTGCAAATAAGTAGTATATTCATGTGATTTTGGACACAGGGTTGCAACTACACTAAGTACAGATAATACAAGCCCTTCCTGTACATCAACTCTAAGACTAAAATGAATACTTCAACATATGCTGTTCTTTCTTTTCCTGTGTCTGGTCTCCAAGCTCTAAGCTTGAGAGAGACTCTGAGCTCTCGTATGATAATATTCTGCTTTTCATGTTACTTAAAAGAAAAGGTAAGTATTGGGTTCACCAGTCTTAGACCCCAGGTGACAAGAGGGTGGTGAGTTTCACTGGCTGGCTGTGTGTTTGAAGTAGAATCATAATCTTTTTTATTTGTTTCCAGGCCACTAAATCTTGAATGGAGCGACTATTTCCTGTTCCTGGCTTTTAACTTCATCCGATGACTTTAGTTGTTATGATGAGCTTTTCCTGTGGCCAAGACTCATTCACAAAATAGTAATCCTAACTCTAAAGCTCATGCTACTGCCTCACCCTGAATTTCACAACATCCTTCAATGGACATGGACTTCATTGGTCATTTTATGCAACAGAATCAACACATCTTCATATTTTTCCCATTGCAGATGATGTGTTTGGTTTGCAAAAACACATTAGAAACACAAGCGTTTAACTACATGCCTGATTTAAAGTCTCACATGTAAATTGATTCCCCAGTGTTGAAAGACTTAAAGGCATTTTCAAACCTGCCTTGTTTAGTCCAGTTGAAAGTTGACTCTAGTTCCTTTGGTAGGATTCACTTGGGCACATCTGACCAAAGCAATCACACTCAGCTGCAGACCAAGACACTTTGAAGAAGAGGTGTCGGTTAATTCCCAAACTTAACCTGGAGAGGTTCATTTGAAGTGGGAACGTAGTCTGACCTCGATTTGAACCAGATATAAGGTGGATTGTGCAAGTTCAAGCTAAATGACTCCCGTAGCGAGGTGTGCTTTGTATACAAGGATGTGAGTGAGTGAAATCAACTGTTGTTAGCAGCTAGCTGGAGACTAATTTGAGGTTCGACCTGTAGTAGCAATGGAGTATGTTGCATTTGTGAAGAGGACTTTCTTCAGGACTTTTGTACTGTATTTATGTTCTTGCCTCTGCTGCAGACACAATGAGCAGAGTGAATATTCACATGGTTCATTCGCACCAAACAACACTAACTATATATTTGAAGATAAGAAAAGGATCTCACAGAAAAGGATAATAACATGAGGAGAAGTATTGCTGACAAAAAATGGCCTCCAAGGCACATTGCAAATTTAAGTAAGGGAAGCAGCAAATACATGTAAACTAAGGTGCTGGCAAGCTATGTTTAGGCCCATACATCTCTGATTGAACCCAAACCAATACACAGTCCTTATCAGAGCAGTGTCAAAAGACATTCTGGGATATGGAGGCATCCCCAAACTGAAATAGAGGTAGGTAAGACATAAAGAAATTGGCATTACCAAATAAAGCAAATGACATAATTAACATAATTAAATTAAATAGCAAATAACAGAATAACTGATTATTGTCCAACCATTTTAAACAGGAAGTTCCTTTGATTCTTAGCCACTGAGAAGAAGACTGGTTCATGCTTTCTCTTCAACAAATCTACATCACTTCCAGAGGCTCTCACTAAAAATTGGTGAACTTCCAATGTATCCTGTCCAATTTGCACACTTTACACACCACCCAGCCAAACACATAATTAGGACTATTACACCCATCAAACATAGTTAACTCCCCAGATAATCTGACTAACATGGCATAACTAAATCCAGTCTGTCTCTTCTGGCGTACAAATGAAAGGAGAAGCTACACAAGCAGTAGGTGTGTGCAAGTATGTTCTTCTTACCATCCTCCACCCCGTCGCTGTCACTCCCCCCCTTTGTGAGTTCAATGGCAGGGTCAGGGACTGCATTTGAACTGAAAAGACCAGTGGTATTCAGGGTCAAAGGTCGACCCCGAACACTGCTGACTATGAGAGCGAGGGTCACAAACTAAAACCCTGCTTGACCTTTCTAGCACCCTGCATTTTAATACTGATAGAGGGCTGGCGGGGGCGACGGGGGTATAATGTTTGAAATGAGTCTGTTTTAAAAGACAGTTACAGACACATGCGGAGGTAAATCAGCGCCAATATAGGCCGTTATGATGCCTGTGAGGAACGGAGGATTTACAAGGCCAGAGTTGATGAATGAAGCCAGATAAAGCAAGCTAAAGGGGTGACACTGGGGGAAACATATTGAGGTTGTCGGTCAGAGTTCAGGGTAGACAAGAGCTTTGTTTTGCTCTTTTACTCTCAGTGGTCACAGAGTTCAGGGACAGAGCCAAGGAGCGAAATGACATGTGGAGATTAATTACTGACTTTAGGGATACAGTTGAAAGTAAGAGGGGACAGGATGGAGACATGGAGACATTAAAATGGCAGTTTAAGGCTGGATTCAAGCCCAGGCTGTTGCAGTTAAATCAGACACCTGCAGAGGTTAACATGGCCAAAGGAATAAAAGAAATGTGAAGGATGCTATCCAGTTTCGTGGGCTCTGGATCCTCACTTTGGTATGTGTTCTCAGTGTAAAACAAATGTGTTAAAAGTATGTTAAATGGCATTAACGAAGGTAAAATGTAAATGTATTCTGTGGTTCAAAGTTAATTTCTTGGAAAAAAATGGCATTTGAGGAGTATTTAGTAGCTTTTGATCATATCTTATGGTCTTCCATCAGTACATAGAGTTTGAATACTTGTCATGTAATGGTAGATGTTCAAATTTATTCTTTTTCTGAGCATTTCAAACCTGTATTAAACTGTTTGTTTGGCCACTTGGAGGCAGCCGAAACAACACTGACATATCGGCGGCTGAATTGAACTGAAACTGTCCAGCAACTCGCTATAAAGCCCTGTGAAGCTTGGGGGAGCTGCAGAGTCACTGATAATTCTCAGTAGATTCATTCATAGTCATTTGATACATTTTGATTATGAAAAATATCATTTATACTCACTTTAAGGACTTCCCATCGCTGTTGGACCGAGTGAACTCCATCTGTTACTGAAGATCATGCGATATGACTGAAAACCCCAGATCAGCCTCTGAATGGATCTTCTCAACTAATAACTGTTTTCTGTAGCTTTTTGTAACACTGTTTCTGCATTCTTGGAGATATTTGGATATTTGGAGATAATCACACCATCTGTGAGTAGTGTTGGAATTTGCTGCTCGCATTCAGCTCAAAACTCTGATGCTCCTTCCTACTTCCAAGCGTTGGTCAAACCCAAAACTCTGTGGTTGCTAAACTTGATCAAGACTCTTCTCTGTTCTGGCTTCCACTGAATTAAGGACATCTCCATCTTCTGTAGGTTGAAATCCACCTTTTCTGATGACATTGAAGTTTTCATCTGCACAAACCCACATAAATAAGGCGGTGAATGATAAATACAACGTCACAGTAGCCTAAACAAAGGTTTTCTGTCGCATACTGGCCGGAGTTTTCAGAAATAATCATTTTCAGTGACCCAAAACGGATGAAAGGCAAAAACACATGAAAATATACACGTTTTTCTACATACCCGGCTACGTGTATACATGCCCTGAGTGACGGCTGCAGTGTCTCTTGTGGTGGTGTGTTTGTGTGTTGGAGGTTCTTGGATGGGTGGATCTGAGGTTCCAGTGAGTACTAACTGGGAACACCTGGCCAATGTCCCAGAACTTACTGAAGCCTGCCTGCCCTGATTCCACTTTCTGATCTCTCTCTCTTATCAAGCCTTTTTTTTATTTTATTCTTGTATTACTCTGACAACGTCAACCTCACATTAGTCAATAGATTTCAACCATCACTGATACTGATTTTGATGAATTTCAGTTTATTTTTGTTTAAGTTTGGCTTGCATCTCAACCCGTTACAACAACCCTTTCAAGCACTCACTCATGACTAATGCCTTTGAAGACTTTGCCTTTGCCTTTGCACTGTGGCAAGTAGAGATACCCTCCCAAATTCTCATTGTAACTTTAGCCAAAAACATCTGGATGTCATGTAATTTAAAAAAAAAAACCCAAAAGAAAACAATACATTTCTAAACTCATCTTTGATTTCTTTACTTTTCTCTCCACTGATGAGGTAATCCTTTCAATCTGTTTATCTGGCGGCAGAATATCTCAAACATCTGAAATTTTCCATGAAAATTTGGCAGGCGCGTCGGACTCCTGCCAACCAAATTGATTTGATTTTGGACCTGTGATTTCTGCAATGATTATGAAAGTAACAAGATACAGACTTGATTACGAATCCCTCGAGGATGTCTGCAGTTTTGAGTAATCAGTTAAATCTAAACATTAAGGCGATGGGACTAATGGGTTTGGGTGTAGCAGGAAGATAAATTTGGTGGCTGGTCGAGGAGATTTGTGCTCTCCAGGGTCTTCTTTTCTATCCTGTAAGATTTCAGAAAAGTAAGTGATTTGTTCTTTTTTTTTTTTGGTTAAACTTTCAGTTACATTTCTGATATATTTTCTGCTATTTCTCGTTGCTGTCTTGTTGCCTTTTTGCTTCTCTTTATGAAATGTCTCACCTCTGTGATTACATTTTCGATTTAATAAGGAAAATCAATGAGTGATAATAGCTTTAACCTGGATTCACCTCATCATGTCCTTCATTAAAAAGAGAAAGCAGCACCATTATTTTGTACAGTTGGTTTGTGTGTGTGCGTGTGTGTGTGTGTGTGTGTGTGTGTGTGTGTGTGTGTGTGTGTGTGTGTGTGTGTGTGTGTGCGTGTTTGTGTGTTTGAGTTAATTTGCGTGAGAGTGTGTTTGTGGCTGTGGCTGTGGCTGTGAAAGTGGGCTACCTAAGGGAGGTTTTTCTGGTTTCAGCTTGCCAGTGAACGGCTTCTCTGTAGCAGTGCCAGGGCCGGACAGGCGGTTGAGAAGGGGAGGGAGTAAAGTAGGGGAGGGGATGCTGGGGGAGGGGTCAGCGGTTGAGTTGGCGAGAGATGGACATCAAAACAACAAAGGACAGCGGGGGCGATAATCCCACCTAATGCCCCCTGTCTACCCCATGTCTGCAGTGGCTCTCTGGTGAGTGGCAGATTGAGTGCACTCATGCAAAAGGTTACTTGGGTGATCAAGTGCTCTTGTCAGGGGGTGGGGGGCAGTACAGGCTGCCTGTCTTCGATGGCCGCTGTGGGCCCTCGTTCGCACAGAGCAGCAGAGGCGGCTGCGTTTTTCTGCCGCTGATTCAGCAGAGCTCGGCCCACTGTGTCGTTGGTGGTCATGCATTATGTAACAGGCCCTGTGCTGTCTGGACAGTAAACGCTCGCTGATTGGGACACACTGACACGACACCGGGGTCAGTCAGGGATGAGACTGCACTGGAACTGCAGTCCATTTTGGGAAATTATTGATCCCTTGGCTTGATGTGATCTCTCATCATGCTCTTCTCCATCCATACCCCCCTCTTATATAAATACTATAGGAACAACAGTAAAAGGCAGCACATCTGAGCTTTGAGCTGTTTTTCTGCTAAAAAACGACATTTTTTAGCAACTGAAGAAATTAAACTAAGAACATCACATTTAACCATCCCTCTTTGTCAGTGTCAACATGTTTCTTTTTTTTTGTCTCAGTGAGCTGGGGTTGTGTGTCGGAGGCTTGTTTGATTGACATAAACCAGCTATGTACCAGTGTTACATCATACAGGCAGAAACAAAGAAGAAAAAGTGATGTAGCTACAAGTCATGGGCAGACAGTGTGTCGCTAACAGGGATTTTGGAAAAGCAACCACCAAACCTACATCTAAAAGATTTAAAGTGACATTTTCAGGCATGTTTAAATGCTGTTTAGCGTGCTGCTGGCGAATGTTTTGTTTGGTGGCTTATTCAATAACCTGATGTGCAGGACAAGATGTGTGTTCATATTTGTAAGTAAGATAAGAAGGAGAGTTAAAGCAGGAAAGCTATTGTAAGTTGCTATTTATAGTCCGTGGCTTTTGTGTTGTGTAACAGGATGCTATCAGGCTCAGTGTGACCATCAGAGCAGGTCAGATATGTAAGCTGTGGTAGACCAAAAAGACAATGTAACATCAGCTAGACTTAATAAAAATGAGTATTGTGGGAAACTTAGGAAGGCATAGAAGTTGAGTGAAAGTTGGTACAAAGAAAATCAAACAACATGGCTCCTAAAGAACGACTGTGTATTTTTCTGGGTTGTTGAAATGGAAATACCCACTCAGCTGTTAGCAAAAAGCAATGACGGGGTTAGGAACTTGGGGACGAATAACACCCGTGAGTCACACTGGATTCTGCACTGAGCCGTTAAATAGCAGGAGGAGAGCTCAGAGTTTATATTTTAAACTTTCAGCAGCAGCAAACAGTGAGTGCTCAGTTTGTTTCTGTAACTACTGGTTGTATTGGTTTATACTGTATAGCAACATCATCATGCAGAAAGCCTCATCAGGTCATGTGGGAATAAGTCTTTTAGAAGAGCTTGGAAAAATGGCATTTAAAACATACATATTTCGAATTTGAATAGGTGGAGTGTGCTTATGTTCCCCCAGTTTAATAATAAAATAAAGCATTTCACCTGTCTTTCAAGCATTTTCATAGATAAATGGCCAAACCTCTGCTGTGGGAATGTAGGCCTGAGGAAACAAAGGGCCTAATTTTGATGGGAGGAAAATGTCTTAGAAATGAGGGAATATGGGGATGACCCCGAATAGGCTACATATGGACCACAACTGGAAAGCTACAGTTTTTTTCTCCGAATAAATAATGTTTAAACGTTGTACTTTTTATAATGTAATGTAATTCTTATTACATTACATTATAAATACTATATACTTTCCATGAATTACTCAGTGTATGAATTGTGCTATACAAATAAACTTGCCTTGCCTTGCCTTACAGAACAATATAAAAACCTTAAAGAAAAAAAAAATTGAAGATCTGCCCTTTAAAATAAACACTGGACAGAATGAACATCACAGACCGATATATAACAGTGTCAGAATATCTGCTGCAACCTGCAAACTGTCACATTCATTGCTGTTGATTAACAGCTCATATTAAGCCCAGAGGACATGAACCCACTCAAGAAAGAAATTATTTCCATTAACACATAAAGCTGCTGGAGACGAAACTGCTTCACCACATGAAATTGTTGTCATATCGCCGGCTCATCGGCCCGACCGCTTTAATAAAAAACACCTTTTTTTGTGGATATGTAAATTCTCTGTAGCACAGCCGACTCTGGCGAGGTGAGCTTAACTCGAGGATTTTAAACGCCTTCTGTGGAGATAAAGGAATTTTTAGCTGAGGGATCTGAGTGAAGGGTTGGCAACGGTCTTTACTGGACTGCATTCAAGTTGTGTTTAATCTGCTCGTGTGAACTCCACCACCACAGCCATCTGCTCACTGACACAAAAGCAGGACACCAATGCAATTCTGTGAATTATATACATTTTTGTCATCCATACCAGTTATTTTAGGCCAATATGCTATACTGACTGTTACCCGACAGCAGTGCTAGCTTATATCGAAGCTCAGTTTGATGATCAGAACGTTAAGTAATAAAAGTAACGTAATATTTTCCTATGTCATCAAGTCAATGGGACTAACTGGTATTTTAGTATTTCATCTAATGTAAAAACACAGCTCCAAACTGAGAGCAACATTCTTGTTAGCTGAGGGAAGAAAGCAACATTTAAGGGTAACTTAAACCCTGAACATATTGTTTTTATTGACCTCCAGCTTTAGTGCTTCATCTTTCTGCAGTGACGTACAAGAGCGCTTCCAAGTCTCTAAACTTTTCCCCTATTTCATCGTTGCCAGATCGAAACTGCTTCTAATGGTCCTTGTACTTTTTATGACTATCAAAAGCTCACGTGATAAAAAAAAGAGTGATCTTTCTACAAGTACATATATTCAAAGAACCACTGTTGACATTGTATGTTTTAAAAGTAACACAAGTACAGTTTCACCTGTGCAGAAAAAAAAGATCTCCACATTTTATTCAACCTGACAGCCATAAAAGTAACATATTGTACTAGTTCCACTCTGACAATCATATACACGTTCACCATGGCCTTGAGCATCACTGTAATTGACAAAAGGAAGATAAAGATAAATCTACAAAAAAAAATCAGTAATGTCACAATGAAGTGTTGGCCTTATTCTCCTTTAGTTGCCAAGTTTCACTGAGACACTATTAATCCAAAGAGAGTACTCATCTTTGAAGCCTTTCTCTCTCTCTCTCGTAAAGGTGAAATAAAACCATTAAACCAGAATGTGAATCCCACATTCATGTAGCTTCATCAGTGACACCCTCACACTCTTCTGTCAGGGTCTTTAAGGTGGTCTAAATAATTATTAACACTTGTAGGGCTGACTAAATCTGTAAGATTTACCATAATTTGACTTGAGGCAAAAATTGTCTAGTCCGCAAATATAACACAACCCACACTTCTTTTTTTGCTTTTATTGGACAGTTGATGGCCGAGAGGTTGACAGGAAACATGGGGCGAAAGAGAAATGGGTATGACATGCAACAAAGGTCCCTTGCCAGGCTTGAACCAGGAACGTTGCAGGTATTTGGCATCGGTTGTAATAACTCGGCTACACTTTTTAAAGAGAAAATTTGATGTGATTATGTAAAATTAAGTCACCTATGTAGTCGAAATGTGCAATTATTTTTGAAATTTGTGCCCAATGACTAGAAAAACTGAAAAAAAGGCAGTAAATTCGCCATATTGCACTTAAGTGAGAATCCTACAACAACCACAATGCATTGCTCCAGTCCCATCCAATCAGCTACTGATGGTGAGTTCATGGAACTCCGGCTGTGAGTATGTTTCCCTGTAGAGCAGAAACAAAGGGTTATATCTCTTTACTGATCCCTTTATTTTCATTCACCAAACATTTCTCCTTATTTAGTCTGAGCATTTCGTACCGATGTGCAAAGATAATAAAACACACAGCACACTGGAGTGAGATATGCTGATGAATGCGAACTTACCGAGAGTTGCACACAAGCCAAAATACTGCGAGAGCTGCTGTTGGGAAATCAAAAAACCTCAGAGCCTGCCGTCTTCATATCAGCTTGATTTGGGAGAGGGTTTTTTTTTTACCTATTTTGGACGATGAGGAACACACAGTCACTGATGTGCTGTTGTGTATTCAACGATGGCGAGTCTGATATATTATTCTGTCAGACAATAAAGTCAGATACTAATGGTGAGTTTATGGAACCCAGGATGCGAGTACGTTATCTCTTTACTGAGGCTTATTTTCATTTACAAACTGCATGCAAGGATCATAAAACAAACGGTGTGCTGGACTGTGCAGATCAATTTACACATACTGAGAGTTGCACATAAGCCAGAATACTGCGAGAGCTGCCGAGGGCCAGTCAAAAAAACCTCAGACTCTGCCGTCTTCATATCAGCTTGGTTTTGGAAATAATCATAATGGGTGAAGGGTTTAAAAACTGCAAGCAAACATTGTTTTTTGACCTATTTTTGGACGACAAGGAACCAGGACCAGATTGTGCTCAAGCTGAATGCAGCTGCTTAAGTTACAGTAAACACACAGTTGCTGATGTGCTGTTGTGTATTCAGAGATGGCGAGTCTGATATATTATTCTACCAGGCAATAAAATTAGGTTTAGCAAAGCAGAGTTTACTGTTCAATTCTGACCCAGACAATCTCCTGCTATGTGCTATATGTTTGAAAGGCCAACTCCAGAAAATGTCCGGACCTGATTCTCCAAACATTATCCAGAGCTCATGTATATACTCTCTTTTCACCCTTTAGAGAAAGATTTCAAAAACTGCTGCTGTAGGAACAAGGACAGGATCCCTCACTGGCTTCTCATCCCTGAACATGACAGCTGCATATGTTGTAATGTACAAGAAGGCCAAAAGCACGTCTGGGAATTGAGGACCTGTGGTACTCAGAGAGAAACTTACCAACATGTCCATATGTTATGTTTCTGTCCCAGTCTGGCTCTATTTTCCTCCACCGGTCCACCAGATGCCTTCAGGATTTTCTGCCTGTTTAAAACTGCACTGAGTGGGAAGGACAGATAAGAGGTTGCAGATTGTATTTAGAGGATCACTTGAGAAATTGTTGCTCTCCACATTCACTCTTATTGGAGCTGAAACTCAGAGCAACAGTTGTGTTTCAGTCCAATTTATGTTATATGCAGCTTTAATATGAAGTCTACCATACTCGACAGTTTTTATTCTTTCTGGCTGTGTTTGCTCAGTGTGATATTTTATTTGAATGGTGAATAACGCTTTACATGGTTGTATTGTGGACTATTATTTGGCTCATGGATGGTTTTCTGCCTTTTTTGTGTTTGTTATTATTTTTTCCTCAGCACCTGCCCTGCCTTCAGTCTCATTAGCCCTGCCCTGCTCTCCGTCTTCCCCCAGCCCATCATCTCCCAGTCTGTCTTGCCACCTGTTCCTTGTCGTTTCATTAGTTCAGTTTGTATTTAAGTCCTGGTTTTCGATTCAATCTCGTTGTTCGCTCTGCTGTGTTGTGCTCTGTTAGTTCAGTTATATTCAGGCTTAAATTGCCTCTACCTGAGCCTAGAATAAAGACTTTCTTTAGTTTTATTCTGCATTTAGTTTTAACCTTCTTGTTGTCTTCCTGGTGACTGTGCAACTTTTGTTCTCCCGGGTCAGTTTTGACTGTTTATAAAGAATAAAGTATATATTATCACTCAATTCTGTGTCAGACCTTTTTTTAGCCAACTTTACACTAATTTCTGGAAATTATGGTCCCATTTAAATTAAATCATAGCTCAGTTTTGTGGTTTAAAAAAAAGCAGATATGTGTTATTTCAACTACATTCAAGATCAGAGGAAAACATGTGGCTGGATTATCACAGCAGCACAAAATCACACTTCTTGTCCTTCTGGGTCAAAATTGACCCAATTTGATTTGACTGTCTTTATAAAGCAGTAAAGTACAAATTATCACCCAATTCAATGGAAGTTGTGATGATTATACTTGCAAAGAATGTAGTATGAAACCATCTATGTGATTTTCAGGCAATTAGACAAAATAAATCCATATTTCTGATATAATAACATTTTTAAAACGAGTCAAATTTGACTTGAGGACAACAAGAGGGTTAAGTTCCTTTTTTTGGAAAACATCACAAAACGAGTAGCATTGTTAGCTATGTAATGCTAAATACAGAACAATGCGTTACATGGTCAAATCTTAAGGGTACCCTATTAGGTTACCCAGAAACTTGTATATCCATCTGTCCTTGTTCCCTTTCTTCCTTCCATCTTTTCTTCCTTCCTTCCATCTTTCCTTCCTGTATTCTTTCTTCTCCTCCTTCATTCCTTCCTTCCTTCCTTCCATCTGTCCTTTCTACCTTTCTTCCTCCGTCTTCTTTTCCTTCCTTCCTTCCATCTGTCCTTCCTACCTTTCTTCCTCCGTCTTCTTTTCCTTCCTTCTTCCCTTCCTTCCTTCCTTCCTTTCTTCCTATCTTTCTTCCTCCCTGTCTTCTTTTCCTTGCTTCCTTCCTTATTTCCTTCTTGTCTTCTCTTCTCTTCCTTCCATCTATCCTTGCTCCCTTTCTTTCTTCCTTCCTTCCTTCCTTCCTTCCTTCCTTTTAGTGGTCCGGCCCACATGAGATCAAATTGGGCTGCATGTGGCCCTTGAATGAAAATGAGTTTGACTCCTCTGCTCTACAGGCTGCTAGAATCATGCATGACTTTTTTTACTCTGAGGAAATACAGTACATGTTAGTTTTGGGGAGTTTTTTTGCACATTTGTGACTGCTCCTCACTGCACTCAAACATAGCTTGTCTCACTCGTATGCAACCAGTTTTTCTTGAGCGAAGGGTTCAGTGACCTTGTGTGGTGAGGTGAGGCTGTGCAGAGTCATGGGAGCTGTAGATTCTCACTCCGGCCACGACTCTGTGACTTTTGGTCATAACTCCAGAAAAACAGAGCAGGGGGAACATTGCAGTCGTGTCCTTGATCGGTATAGCTCATCTCCACACCGGCCAGCATGCTGTGGCACTTTATGGCGGATCGAAGCTGCTCAAGTTTAATGTGTTTGTGGCTGTCGCAGCTCTGATAAAGGGCGCAATACATAACACAGGGTAATAGAGGAGGACAAGCCAATCAATAGCCAGAGAGGCCGTTTGACCCGCGCTTTAAAATGACAAATCTCCAGCCTTGCATCGCTGAGAGTGTCTCTCTGCTTTCAGCCACGGCCAACAACGGCCTGGAGGGACAGTGTGCAAAAATAACCAGATTGGACACTATGTCTTTCAGAGGGAAGAGGCTCTCTACGTGTGTGTGTGTGTATGTGTGCGTATAGGTGTGTGTGTGAAATCTCTGTTTCAGGTTCAATCTCAAAAAGGCCAAACTGGCAGTAAGAGTCTTGTAAGTAAAGACTAGGGCTTCACCTGTGAAAAGAGGCTTTTGTAGAAGCAGCCTCCTGTTTCCTGGCAGATAAAGCACATCTGCTTCACCAGGAGATAACACCATGCATACATTCACACAGCCCCCCTCTCACTCTCACTCATATGTTCACCTTTTCTTTACCTTTTTTTCCCTGCCTCCCTGCCTTTCCTCTTCATTCATATCTATTTATGTAATTCCCTCATGCTTAAGTGCTCACCTCCATTCCCACTGCAAAATTTTCTCTTCAATGTTTGCTCTCGTTTTCTTTTTCCTCTCTCCTGCTCTTTCCCTTTCTCTCTTCCCCCCTCATTTCGTGTCTCTCAGCCTCATCTTTTTCCAACCTGCCCGAGCACCAGCTGCTCCACACTGACACTGTCTGTTATTATGTGTTTGTGTCATTTTGTCCTGAAGTGACCCGTCCTGTAGATTACCCTGCCCCCCCTGTCAGGGTGCGGCCTCTGGGATTAGACTGCTAACCCCCGTGGGTCATGTGTGTGTTATTTTTTCCAGATAAATGCCTCAGAGGGAGCTACCTGCTGTTGTTTGACTGGCTGAAACATTATTTCTAGACAGCTAATAATGAATCTGTGGGCTCAGAGTCAAACCACCTGTCAGTCCTGTTTGTCTTTGCCATCAGCGATTAAGAAAAACAATATTTGCATCTGTCTAACTTGACAAATTAAAGCATATTGAAATGACGATTGCTTGAAATAGCACAAGTTTTATAAGTTTACTTTAAACTCTAATCAGTTAAGAAGGAAAACTTATTCATCTTTTTTCATTTCTTGATCTTAGCACACATTTAATTTTTCTAATAACATTTCCAAATGTCCCTAATGCTTATATGATGATGATGATGGTGATAATGATGATGGGTGTGTCCATGTTTCTCTAGAGCCATGATTAGATGTTTATATGTATAAATGATCAATTGGAGCCATAAATAGGAGTCTGTGGCTAAACTAGAAACACTGGTAGCTAAACCCACCGAGCACCAATCCTTTTTATATGTCATAAAACTACAGCAGCTGGTGAAGGAAAGGTTAATTATCCAAATAAGTGTTTGAAGTATACGTTGACCTTTATGATAATGATGTAGTAGTCATCGTAGTATCTTCCACATGTTTCATATTTCCTTCTTTCACCAACAGCACAAATATCCTTGAACTTAAGAGGGTTTAAAATATGTTAGCCCCTTTTCTTTTTTTTTCTTGAATTGATGATCATTCATGTACTGTATACTGTACTCTAGTAACACTGTGTATCTATTAAAACAGCAGGAGAACCAGGTAGAGCTACATAGAAATGAAAGCAACACTTTCTTGCAGGAATTTTTTGTATCTGGAATTTCAACCCCAAATTTCATCCTGTTTCAACTGATAATGCATCAAATTAAGGCATCACACTTACTATAACTGAGATAATTTGATCAGTTTCATCCCTACATCCTCCACTCTTATGTTTTCAATAAGATCACAATGCAACAATAAACACAAAGCAGGTGGGAAAAAACATGTAAATCGATCACTCAACAAAACAAGTACAAAAGCACAGAATACAATGACCTTCTGAAAAAGTACACTGGTAATTTTAGAGTATCTACATAAATGATTACTGAGCATGGTGGCATACATGTAGTATTTTATCATGTACTAATCAGGTAAACACTGCTGGTCTCAGGTCTCTCTGTGATTTAAGGGAGGCACAGACAACAAGCACAACATGGCAGCTGTAATAAATCCTCCTGAGCTTGCAGCCACTCTGCAGGACATTTACTATCAGGTGCATTTTACAAAAAAAAAAAAAAACATGCTCAAGTATCAGCTTCTTCTTCCTCCTGATGTCGAGCAGCAGTCCCAGCTTTTACAGAGACAGGAAACATGAGAAGAGAGAGAGACATGGAGAGAGATGGAGAGAGATAAAGGGGTATGACATACAGCAACAAAAAGGTCTCCCTGCTATAATCGAACCAACAATTTTGTAGTTGTGTTGTCTTCACCTCAACATCAGATGATACTGACAGCAGGCCACCTCTGTCTGCACAATAATCCACAGCAGAGAAAATGTAAAAGTATATATATGTACTTTTATCAAACCATAAAAATTGCCAGTTTTATAATTTCTGATAGCATGTGAAGTATTTTCTCTTGTCCAACCACATACCCGATGCTTTTATTCCAAATAAATGGTTTTAATTGAGCCTTTCAGACTTCTATCTGCTGTCCTTCCCTCTTACTGATTGTATGTCATGCTTTATCTGGTGCTCTTAATACAATGGCTTTTTTACAATAATATGTAAGCCTGAGTGAGTATTTTTCGATAACATTAAAAAAAATATATAAAACCTCCTTTTTCCTTTTTTTTAAAAGCATGGTTATATGTCTAAAGCTATTATCAGGTCTTTCACTGATGAAAGCCTTGAGGGAAGCATACAATAACTTGGAAGTTTTAATGTTGACAAAAGTAAACCTTTGCTCACTTAATTCTCTCTCTCTCTCTCTCTCTCTCTCTCTCTCTCTCTCTCTCTCTCTCTCTCTCTCTCTCTCTCTCTCTCTCTCTCTCTCTCTCTCTCTCTCTCTCTCTCTCTCTCTCTCTCTCTCTCTCTCTCTCTCTCTCTCTCTCTCTCTCTCTCTCTCTCTCTCTCTCTCTTCTC